>NW_021211075.1:0-1282 GCF_002162155.2 Triticum dicoccoides | reverse complement strand
TGCAATATTTTCATGCCTTCTACTTCTTGTGCTAATTTTTTGGCTTTAGATTTTATGAACTATGCAAGTTACTCATCTATTCATGTGTCATATATGCAAAAATCAAGGGAAGTAAAAATGGATGACATATACATATACAACATGTACACCTTGTCTCTTTTGTTAGCCACATTTCAGATTAAGCAACGCCGAGGACGGCTTTATTTTCAAGAAGGGGAGGATGATGAGGACATGACTACCTTGGATATGACCAAAAATATTGCATATATACATATTTGTTAGGTGATTTCTAGTGCAAACTATTCAATAATCTATTTATGTTATCCAGAACAAAAATACTTCACACACTTTTGTGTTTTGTCTAATTGCAGGTGTATGGGACATTTGTACAATCCACATATGAAGATAAGGAAGAAAGAGATGTTTATTTGCTGTCCAAAAAGTTCTCTCACGTCACTTTTGGCCCAAGAGAAGATAGAGTCCAAGTCTCTCACGTTCTGGATTCAGATTCGGACTGCACAGACATACCTGACTCAAAACGCACACAAGTTTTTCATACGGACTCCGAATTGGGTGATTCTTTTTTTGTTGGAAACTAGATTTCATGCACTATCCAACCCAACTGGAATCACCTTCAAATTTGATAGAGGCGGGGTGTCCCGATCTTTCGATGAGATGATAACTATCGATTTGGTGGAGACGACTTTGACGATCCGGCTACAAACGTGCACGACGTTGCGCCTTAGCAATCGCTAAACCAATCTCCTGAGGTTACTGACGATGCCGGAAGCACGGTCAGACTGACCACGAAGGTCTATTGCTGCAAGCAATCGAAGAACGAGCAAGAATATGATAAAGCAATCTGAATATTGCAAATATATATGAGGTATTGATAATGGTGGGGATCCGGAAGCGGTCTTGGTCTGGTCGTTGGACACAAACGAAGTACACGAAGTTGCAATGGCTAACTTTTAACTAAACAAATCCCAAGGAAAAGCTACTAGATGGATCTACTTACATAGGAGCAAGGGGTGGCGGCCAAGGAGGTGGGAGGACGTCCCAAGGCAGCCTAAAACTAAATCTAGGTCGTACAAGGCCAATGGGCCCAAGTGGAGGTGATGTAACACCTTTGGACTTGTAGTTTGACTCGGATTCTGCTGCAGCATCAGATTGTTTCGTCCACAACTCAACGCTCCGGACGAATTTGAAGGTGATTCCAATTGGGTTGGAAAGTGCACGAAATCTAGTTTCCAAAAAAAAAAGAATCACCCAATTCGGAGTC
>NW_021211074.1:0-1282 GCF_002162155.2 Triticum dicoccoides | reverse complement strand
TGCAATATTTTCATGCCTTCTACTTCTTGTGCTAATTTTTTGGCTTTAGATTTTATGAACTATGCAAGTTACTCATCTATTCATGTGTCATATATGCAAAAATCAAGGGAAGTAAAAATGGATGACATATACATATACAACATGTACACCTTGTCTCTTTTGTTAGCCACATTTCAGATTAAGCAACGCCGAGGACGGCTTTATTTTCAAGAAGGGGAGGATGATGAGGACATGACTACCTTGGATATGACCAAAAATATTGCATATATACATATTTGTTAGGTGATTTCTAGTGCAAACTATTCAATAATCTATTTATGTTATCCAGAACAAAAATACTTCACACACTTTTGTGTTTTGTCTAATTGCAGGTGTATGGGACATTTGTACAATCCACATATGAAGATAAGGAAGAAAGAGATGTTTATTTGCTGTCCAAAAAGTTCTCTCACGTCACTTTTGGCCCAAGAGAAGATAGAGTCCAAGTCTCTCACGTTCTGGATTCAGATTCGGACTGCACAGACATACCTGACTCAAAACGCACACAAGTTTTTCATACGGACTCCGAATTGGGTGATTCTTTTTTTGTTGGAAACTAGATTTCATGCACTATCCAACCCAATTGGAATCACCTTCAAATTTGATAGAGGCGGGGTGTCCCGATCTTTCGATGAGATGATAACTATCGATTTGGTGGAGACGACTTTGACGATCCGGCTACAAACATGCACGACGTTGCGCCTTAGCAATCACTAAACCAATCTCCTGAGGTTACTGACGATGCCGGAAGCACGGTCAGACTGACCACGAAGGTCTATTGCTGCAAGCAATCGAAGAACGAGCAAGAATATGATAAAGCAATCTGAATATTGCAAATATATATGAGGTATTGATAATGGTGGGGATCCGGAAGCGGTCTTGGTCTGGTCGTTGGACACAAACGAAGTACACGAAGTTGCAATGGCTAACTTTTAACTAAACAAATCCCAAGGAAAAGCTACTAGATGGATCTACTTACATAGGAGCAAGGGGTGGCGGCCAAGGAGGTGGGAGGACGTCCCAAGGCAGCCTAAAACTAAATCTAGGTCGTACAAGGCCAATGGGCCCAAGTGGAGGTGATGTAACACCTTTGGACTTGTAGTTTGACTCGGATTCTGCTGCAGCATCAGATTGTTTCGTCCACAACTCAACGCTCCGGACGAATTTGAAGGTGATTCCAATTGGGTTGGAAAGTGCACGAAATCTAGTTTCCAAAAAAAAAAGAATCACCCAATTCGGAGTC
>NW_021211073.1:0-647 GCF_002162155.2 Triticum dicoccoides | reverse complement strand
GGTCATGTCTGCTTGTCTCCCGAACCCGTAGGGTCTACACACTTAAGGTTCGGTGACGCTAGGGTTATGAAGATATGTATATGCAGAAACCCGAATGTTGTTCGGAGTCCCGGATGAGATCCCGGACGTCACGAGGAGTTCCGGAATGGTCCGGAGGTAAAGAATTATATATAGGAAGTGCTATTTCGGGCATCGGGACAAGTTTCGGGGTTATCGGTATTGTACCGGGACCACCGGAAGGGTCCCGGGGGTCCACCGGGTGGGGCCACCTGTCCCGGGGGGCCACATGGGCTGTAGGGGGTGCGCCTTGGCCTATATGGGCCAAGGGCACCAGCCCCTATAGGCCCATGCGCCTAGGGTTTCCACCATGGAAGAGTCCATGTGGTGGAAGGCACCCCTAGGTGCCTTGGGGGGGAGGGAAACCTCCCCTTGGCCGCCGCCCCCCCTAGTAGATGCCATCTACTAGGGCCGGCGCCCCCCCCCCCTGGCACCCCTATATATAGTGGGGGGAGAGGAGGGATTTCACACCAGCCCCTGGCGCCTCCACCTCCCCCCGTTACGTCTCTCCCTCGTAGTCTCGGCGAAGCCCTGCTGCTGTGACGCCCTGCATCCACCACCACGCCGTCGTGCTGCTGGATCTTCATGAA
>NW_021211072.1:0-1844 GCF_002162155.2 Triticum dicoccoides | reverse complement strand
GCGCGTATCTCGGTAACGCGCTGCTACTAAATGCCCTAGCAGTAGTGCCTTACTATAAAAAGTGCTACTACTAAGTGTAAGCACGCAAAAATACATTGTCCGTCAATGCAAAAATACATTGGCCATCAATGATCTTTTTGTGTACAATCTGAATTGCCAATATGAATCCTCTTCCGGTAGGAACCAAAGAAGACTCATATTGCAACCACAAATTCTACATATAGAGTTCAATGAAGACCGAGAGTTGTGATAGCTTGAGAAGTAACACATTTAAGGTGGTAAACACCCTGTTCGCGGAGCGAGGTGAGAGTAAACTTGTGGCCCGAACTTAGCAGTAGCGAGTTTTATCGAAAGGCGCTACTGCTATAACTAGCTTGACGGCGAGGTCATGGCAATTGTAGCAGTAGCGCGGTTTACAAATGACGCGCTACTGCTATGTTCCTTTCAGCAGTGCGTTTTAGTGGCATGCGCTGCTGCTAAATAGCAGTAGTGCCGTATTTTAAAGCGCGCTGCTGGTAAGATTCTGTGTATAAGGTTTTCCTAGTAGTGTTAGGTATGAACATGAGAGGTTAGTTGTCAATAGTTACTCTTTGTTGGGTGACTTGAATCTTTTTCCTCAATGGTCGAAACGACATTTTGTGTGCTGATAATGCATACATGACACTTCCACATTAGTACATTATTTGCTATCACATAAGTATAATATAGTTGGTCTTTGTTTCCTTCGAAATTAATTGCTATAAATTCCCGCCGCAATGCACGGGGTATCATCTAGTTCTCTCAAAGCTCAGTCAAGAGGAAAAATCAAACGAAACCACACATATGGATTCCAAACCGCTGCCGGACTACGTACCTAGATGGCTTGCACAGAGCACAACAACTGCCGGAGAGGGAAGTCAGAACCAAAAAGAAATGCATATAGACCTCTCCAACCCACTAGCCACATCATCCACTAGCAAGTTAACAAAAAATGTGCTTTGTCTACCAACAAAAACATTAATCAGACAACATATATAAAGTCATCTGCCTGAAAAACTGGATGCACATGACACATATATGATGCTTCTAACATCCTTACAATTTGTCCAGTAATAAGTAGAGTGCTCTTACAAATAACACATGTGCACGGTTTGGGACCTTCCAGATGTGAGCACGGTGCATCTTGAAGGCCATGAGTGGCCCCTTATGCTCCTTCGTGAACTGAATGAGGTACAATACTGATGTTACTCTGGCATATATGGCATGTGTCGAATGAGCCAACACATGAGAAACTGATAGCCCCAGTGGATGCTTAAAAAACTTTCCTATCTAGCTAGCTATGCTGATACCCTGCTCGCAACTAAACAAAATCCACACCTCGACGATATAAAGGGGAAGCAAGTTATCTCTTATTCTGGCAGGACAAGGCGAATGTGAGATCCTGGAAGGAAGGTAACCATGCTGCAGCAGAAGTCACCTGATGATGGTTATGTTAAGTTAAACATCGACGGTTCCTATATTGCTGCGGATGGCTCGTCTGGAGCTGGCATGATTCTCCGGGACTCTGAAGGAAAGGTCATTTTCGCGGCATGTCGTTGGTTACGACAATGCTCTGATCCTTTGGAGACAGAGCAGGTTGCATGCGATGAGGGGCTCCGGCTAGCGCTCCACTAGTCTCATCTCCTGATTGTGATGGAGTCCGACTGTGCTGTGGCTATTACACTGCTGAATGGTGCTCTTCCTAATAAGTCAAGGTATGTACATGTAGTGAATGAAGTCAAGGCCCTCATGGAAGAACGACCGGTGAACCTTGTTAAGATTAGCCGTACTCAAAATTGTGCTAGATATGGTATGGCAGCAATAGG
>NW_021211071.1:0-1572 GCF_002162155.2 Triticum dicoccoides | reverse complement strand
CATCTCCCTTCGGGATTAGTTTTAAACCTTAATAATTGTTATTTAGTGCCAGCTTTGAGCATGAACATTGTATCGGGATCTCGTTTAATTCGAGATGGCTACTCTTTTAAATCTGAGAATAATGGTTGTTCCATTTTTATGAGAGATATGTTTTATGGTCATGCTCCTATGGTGAATGGTTTATTCTTTATGAATCTCGAACGTGATGCTACACATGTTCATAATGTGAGTACCAAAAGAAGTAAAGTTGATAATGATAGTCCCACATACTTGTGGCACTGCCGCCTTGGTCATATAGGTGTCAAACGCATGAAGAAGCTCCATGCTGATGGACTTTTAGAGTCTCTTGATTATGAATCATTTGACACGTGCGAACCATGCCTTATGGGTAAAATGACCAAGACTCCGTTCTCAGGAACAATGGAGCGAGCAACCGACTTATGTGAAATCATACATACCGATGTGTGCGGTCCAATGAGTGTTGAGGCTCGCGGTGGCTATCGTTATGTTCTCACCCTCACTGATGATTTAAGTAGGTATGGGTATATCTACTTAATGAAACACAAGTCTGAAACCTTTGAAAAGTTCAAGGAATTTCAGAGTGAGGTTGAAAATCAACGTGACAGGAAAATCAAGTTTCTATGATCAGATCGTGGAGGAGAATACTTGAGTCACGAGTTTGGGGCACACTTAAGAAAATGTGGAATAGTTTCACAACTCACGCCGCCTGGAACACCTTAGCGTAATGGTGTGTCCGAACGTCGTAATCGCACTCTGTTAGATATGGTGCGATCTATGATGTCTCTTACCGATTTACCGCTTTCTTTTTGGGGCTATGCTTTAGAGACTGCCGCATTCACTTTAAATAGGGCTCCGTCGAAATCCGTTGAGACGACACCGTATGAATTATGGTTTGGGAAGAAACCTAAGCTGTCGTTTCTAAAAGTTTGGGGATGCGATGCTTATGTCAAGAAACTTCAACCTGAAAAGCTCGAACCCAAATCGGAAAAATGCGTCTTCATAGGGTACCCAAAAGAAACTATTGGGTACACCTTCTACCTTAGATCCGAAGGCAAGATCTTTGTTGCCAAGAATGGGTCCTTTCTGGAGAAAGAGTTTCTCTCGAAAGAAGTAAGTAGGAGGAAAGTAGAGCTTGATGAAGTATTGCCTCTTGAACCGGAAAATGGCGCAACTCAAGAAAATGTTCCTGAGGTGCCAGCACCGACTAGAGAGGAAGTTAATGATAATGATCAAGATACTTCTGATCAAGCTCCTACTGAAATTCGAAGGTCCACAAGGACACGTTCCGCACCAGAGTGGTACGGCAACCCTGTCTTGGAAATCATGTTGTTAGACAACGGTGAACCTTCGAACTATGAAGAAGCGATGGCGGGACCAGATTCCGACAAATGGCTAGAAGCCATGAAATCCGAGATAGGATCCATGTATGAGAACGAAGTATGGACTTTGACTGACTTGCCCGTTGAACGGCGAGCCATAGAAAATAAATGGATCTTTAAGAAGAAGACAGACGCGGATGGTAATGTGACCGTCTATAAAGCTCGGCTTGTC
>NW_021211070.1:0-1819 GCF_002162155.2 Triticum dicoccoides | reverse complement strand
AACAATTAGAGGACGTCTAACTTGTTTTTGCAGGGTATGCTATGTGATGTGATATGGCCAAGAAGAATGTGATGAATGATATGTGATGTATGAGATTGATCATGTTCTTGTAATAGGAATCACGACTTGCATGTTGATGAGTATGACAACCGGCAGGAGCCATAGGAGTTGTCTTTATTTATTGTATGACCTGCGTGTCATTGAACAACGCCATGTAATTACTTTACTTTATTGCTAACCGATAGCCACAGTAGTAGAAGTAATAAGTTGGCGAGACAACTTCATGGAGACACGATGATGGAGATCATGATGATGGAGATCATGGTGTCATGCCGGTGACGATGATGATCATGGAGCCCCGAAGATGGAGATCAAAAGGACCAATATGATATTGGCCATATCATGTCACTATTTGATTTGCATGTGATGTTTATCATGTTTATACATCTTATTTGCTTAGAACGACGGTAGTAAATAAGATGATCCCTCATTAAAATTTCAAGAAAGTGTTCCCCCTAACTGTGCACCGTTGTGAAAGTTCGTCGTTTCGAAGCACCACGTGATGATCGGGTGTGATAGATTCTTACGTTCACATACAACGGGTGTAAGCAAGATTTACACACGCGAAACACTTAGGTTAACTTGACAAGCCTAGCATGTACAGACATGGCCTAGGAACACAAGAGACCGAAAGGTCGAGCATGAGTCGTATAGTAGATACGATCAACATGAAGATGTTCACCGATGATGACTAGTCCGTCTCACGTGATGATCGGACACGGCCTAGTTGACTCGGATCATGTAATCACTTGTCTATCTGAGTGGGAGTTCATAAGATGAACTTAATTATCCTGAACATAGTCAAAAGATCTTTGCAAATTATGTCGTAAGCTTGCGCTTTAGTTCCACTGTTTAGATATGTTCCTAGAGAAAATATAGTTGAAAGTTGACAGTAGCGATTATGCGGACAATAGAAAGCTTATGTCCTTAATGCACCGCTCAGTGTGCTGAACCCCAAACGTCGTCTGTGGATGTTGCGAACATCGGACATACACGTTTTGATAACTATGTGATAGTTCAGTTAAACGGTTTAGAGTTGAGGCACCAAAGACGTTTTCGAAACATCGCGGAACATATGAGATGTTTCGAGGGCTGAAATTGGGATTTCAGGCTCGTGCTCACGTCAAGAGGTATGAGACCTCCGACGATTTTCTTAGCTTGCAAACTAAGGGAGAAAAGCTCAATCGTTGAGCTTGTGCTCAGATTGTCTGAGTACAACAATCACTTTAATTGAGTGGGAGTTGATCTTCCAGATGAGATAGTGATGTTTCTCCAAAGTCATTGCCACCAAGCTGCTAGAGCTTCGTGATGAACTATAACATATCAGGGATAGATATGATGATCCTTGAAGTATTCACGATGTTTGACACCGCGAAAGTAGAAGTCAAGTAGGAGCATCAATTGTTGATGGTTAGTGAAACCACTAGTTTCAAGAAGGGCAAGGGCAAGAAGGGATACTTCATGAAACGGCAAATCAGCTGCTGCTCTAGTGAAGAAACCCAAGGTTGAACCCAAACCCGAGACTAAGTGCTTCTGTAATAAGGGGAACAACCACTGGAGCAGAATTACCTTAGATACTTGGTAGATGAGAAGGCTGGCAAGGTCGATAGAAGTATATTGGATATACCTTATGTTAATGTGTACTTTACTAGTACTCCTAGTAGCACCAGGGTATTAAGATACCGGTTCGGTTGCTAAGTGTTAGTAACTCGAAATAAAAGAGCTACGGAATAAACGGAGACTAGCTAAAGGTGAGCGG
>NW_021211069.1:0-1303 GCF_002162155.2 Triticum dicoccoides | reverse complement strand
GTACCTTGTTGAATTATTTCTCTTCCTTAATTCTTCGTGGCTTCTCAATTTATGGATATGTGACCATTTGAAGAGGAATGCATTCGTTCATTTTGTTCGGATGTGAAGACTATATGTTGCAATTTTCATTCCGTTGGATTCAGCTTCTATATTGTTATTACCTATGTGCTAATGGTGGTCAACCTCTTCAGGATGGCTCCTCCAACGCGCACGACTCCGAATCCTAATCCGCCTCCACCTCCGCCTCCTCCGGAAGCATGGCAAGCTGTGATGGCCGCTACTAATGCAAACACACAGTTGATCATGCAAATCCTTCAAGAGCGCAATCAAGGCAGTCAAGGGAATCAAGGCCATAATCAGCACCACTTTGCTACTCTGAACCAGTTCCTTGCTAATGGCCCAAAGACGTTCAGCGGTTGTGTTGAGGCTACCGATGCTGACGATTGGCTAGTGGATCTGGGCAAGCATTTTGAATGCAGCAACGTCAGGCCTGAAGATTTCGTCAAGTTCGCTTCTTTCCAGCTCAAAGATCAGGCTGCAGAGTGGTTCCAGCAGTACAAGGATTCCAGAGGTGCACGTCTGATCACTTGGGACGATTTCCGTCAAGATTTCCGCGCTCATCACATCCCTCAAAGTGTGGTTGAGAGTAAGCGTTAGGAATTCCGCAATCTGAAGCAAGGCTCTTTGTCTGTCTATGACTACAACAAGTTGTTCCAGAAGCTCGCCCGTTTTGCCAAGCAGGATGTTCCTGATGAGAAGAGCATGATCTATCAGTTCAGGGGTGGTCTTCGTGAGGAAATTCAGCTCGCTCTTGTTCTCTTCGAGCCGTTGAGATACGATGAGTTCTACAACATGGCACTAAAACAAGAAGCTGCTCAGATGAGATGTGATGCTTCCAGGAAGCGTGCCAGAGATGTTACTCCTTCTTCCTCTACTCAAGTGGTCAAGCAGCAGAAGTATTGGCTTCCTCCTCCTCCGTTCCGTCAGCCGTATCAGCAGAAGAGCAAAGGTGGCAGTGGTTTCTCCCACCCACCCAACCCAGGCTTTCAGAACAAGGCTTCGTCTCAAGCGCCAAGACCGAGTGCTCCGTATCACCGTCCGCTTTCAGAGGTCACGTGCAACAAGTGCCAACAGAAGGGTCACTATGCCAACAAGTGTACCAACCAGAGGCGTCTTCCTCCTCCTCCTCCTGTCAGATCGGCAAGTACAGCTGTGGTCAAGCACAATCCCAAGCACGCCAAGGTCAATATGCTGAATGCAGCTCAGGCTGAGGATTCTTCAGATGTCATTATGGGTAACCTTC
>NW_021211068.1:0-2699 GCF_002162155.2 Triticum dicoccoides | reverse complement strand
ATGGCGTTCGATGCTATTGCTGGGGACCTAAAACACATTAAGGACGCATGATAAAATGTCTTTCTATATACTTCACATCTGAATCGCTTACTAGTCATACTCTGTGTCCTAACTTTGATCTAAGCTGTGACAATCCTTGTATGTGTCAAATGCCTATGCTTCACAACACTCTTTGTGAAGCCTATCCTCCTAACTGCACTGTAGGGCATGTCACCAAAAGCTTCAGAATGGATTATGGACAGTGGATGCACAAATCATATGACTGGTGATCGAAGTCTTCTCATGGACTCAACCTTACGTCCATCCGACAAAAGTCACATCACATTTGCTGACACTGGTAAAAGCAAGGTATTGGGTCTAGGTAGGGTTGCAATCTCAAATGATCAACACATGGATAAAGTGATGCTTGTTGAATCCCTTGGTTTCAACTTAATGTCTGTCTCAATGCTTTGTGACTTGAACATGATTGTGCTATTCGGAAAATATTGCTGCCTTGTACTAATGGAATCTGACAAGTCTCTAGTCTTTGAAGGGTATCGAAAAGATGATCTATACATGGTAGATTTCTCAGCAGGTCCACAACTTGCCGTATGTCTTCTTACAAAAGCTTCAGAATGCTGGCTCTGGCATCGAAGGCTGGGGCATGCTGGCATGAGGAACTTACACTCACTCGTCAAGAAGAAGCATGTCATAGGCATCGAGGATGTCAAGTTCAAGAAGGATCATCTGTGTGGTGCCTGCGAAGCTGGAAATATGACTAGGGCAAAGCGCCCCTCGAAGACAATCATGACAACATCTCAACCCTTCGAGCTGCTACACATGGACTTATTTGGACCTACTCACTACTCCATCCTCACAACAACTGATTGTCTCTATGGCTTCGTCATTGCTGATGACTACTCAAGATACACGTGGGTGCATATAATTCTCTACAAGACTGAAGTGCAAGATGTCTTCAGACGCTTTGCCAATCGAGCAATGAACAATTATGGCATGAAGATCAAGCATATCAGAAGTGACAATGGCACTGAATTCAAGAACACCAGACTTGATCTTTATCTGGATACAATGGGAATCACTCATGAGTTCTCTGCTCCATACACACCTCAGCAAAATGGCATCATTGAGCACAAGAACAGAACTCTCATTGAGATGGCTCGAACAATGCTCGATGAGTACAAGACACCAAGAAAGTTCTGGCCTGAAGCTATTGATACAGCATGTCACATCATCAACCGTGTTTACATCCATAAGCTTGTGAACAAAACATCCTATGAGCTCCTTACTGGCAAGAAGCCAAATGTCAGCTACTTCAGAGTATTTGGAGCTAGATGCTGGATCAAGGATCCCCATCACAAGTCAAAATTTGCACCTAAAGCTCACGAAGGCTTCATGCTTGGCTATGGAAAGGACTCGCACTCCTACAGAGTTTTCAACCTCTATCTCTACAAGATCGTCGAAACTGTGGATGTGAGATTTGATGAAACCAATGGTTCACAAAGAGAACTCCTGCCAAGTACACTAGATGAAGCTCCGCCCAACGAATCTATCAAGCTGATGGGAACTGGTGAAATCATGCCTTCTTAAGCACAGCCTGAAGAGGAACTTATCATTTCTGCACCTAACCAACCTGAAGACAATGCTCAGACCGAAGATAATCCTCCCAATGATGATAATGATCAGCAAGAGCAAAGTCTTCATCTAGTTCATCCTCGTGTTGCAAATGAAGTACAAATTGAGAAGATAATTGACAGCATCAATGCACCTGGTCCACTGACTCGCTCAAGAGCAACACAGTTAGCAAACTTCTGTGGGCACTTTTCATTCATGTCAATATCAGAACCCAAGAAAGTTGCTGAAGCCTTTATGGAACCTGAATGGATTCAAGCTATGAAAGAAGAACTTCAATAGTTCAAGCTGAACAATGTTTGGGAACTTGTCAAGCGACCTGACCCTCGCAAGCATAACATTATTGGAACAAAATGGATATATCGAAACAAGCAAGATGAGCATGGTCAAGTCGTCAGAAACAAAGAACGTCTTGTGGCTCAAGGATATACTCAAGTAGAAGGAATTGACTTCGATGAAACATTTTCTCCCGTGGCTAGGCTTCAAGCTATTCGCATACTACTAGCCTATGCTAATCATCACAACATCTTGCTATATCAAATGGATGTGAAGAGTGCATTTCTCAATGGCAAGATTGAAGAAGAAGTATATGTTGCTCAACCACCTGGCTTTGAAGATCCAAAACATCCTGATATGGTGTACAAGCTAAAGAAAACACTGTATGGCCTCAAACAAGCTCCTCACGCATGGTATGATACGATCAAAGACTTCCTGAAGAGCAAAGGCTTCAAACCTGGATCCCTTGACCCCACACTCTTCACGAAGACATATGATGGTGAACTGTTTGTGTGCCAAATATATGTGGATGACATAATCTTTGGCTGCACCAACCAGAAGTATACTGATGAGTTTGGATACATGATGCAAGAGCAATATCAGATGTCCATGATGGGTGAGCTGAAGTTCTTCCTTGGTCTTCAAATTCGTCAGCAAAGGAATGGCATCTTCATATCTCAAGAAAAATACCTCAAAGATTGTCTGAAGAAGTTTGGAATGGAAGAATGCAAAGGTTACACGACGCCAATGCCAGCCAAACACCATCTTGTCCCCGACGACAATGGTAAAGAGTT
>NW_021211067.1:0-895 GCF_002162155.2 Triticum dicoccoides | reverse complement strand
CGCGGCGGCGATGCACAAGGGCGGCGGCGCGGGTGAGAGGCGCGGGGTGAGGCGCGGCTTGGGTGGTGCGGCGGCGCGGCGTGGGTGTGGCGGCGCGGCGTGGGGCGGCGGAGAGGAGAGGAGAGGTGTTGGTTTGATGTGTTTAGAGGGGGGGGTGCTTGGGTATTTATATTGGGGAGGGGAGGGTTTTGCTTGGGGTAGGGGACAAGAAATAGACTAGGATTAGGAAACAAAAGGAAAAGATCTAGAAATAGATACGGAATAAACGAACATAGGACAAGAGTCCTACTAAGACTAGGAAAGAAAGAAGCGGCGGCTCCCTGGTGCACGCGCGCTATGGCCTCTTGGCCGGCCGGCGGCTAGTGGCTTGGGCCTTAGCCCAAGGCGCTGCGGATTTTTTTTTAACCGGTCTCGCGCGCAGAAAAATAAATAAAAGAAAATCTAAACGAACTCCAAAATTAATAAAGTAAATTTTCCCCGACTCCTAAAAATGAGCCGAACAAAATGAACTTTTCTCCGGACCTAAAATAAAATTTTCAAAAACGCGCATTTTCCCTATCCGAATAAAATGCAAATAAAACTCCGGCAAACAAAATTTGATCTATTTATTAAATCTTCATTTTCCTAAATTTGGGAAAGTCATATTATTCCCTCTCTTATATTTTTGATAACGGAAAATAATTGAAGATGAAATAAATAAATCAAATGATCCTCTTTTCAATTCGAGAAAACTCTCAAATATGAAAATAACGAAATCTCCAACTCTCTCCAAGGGTCCTTGAGTTGCGTGAAATTTCTAGGATCGACCAAAATGCAAGAAAATAAAATATGCATGATGATCTATTCCAAATTGAAAATAAATTCAAAGGGGCTTTGAATTTAATTCTTTGAAACT
>NW_021211066.1:0-810 GCF_002162155.2 Triticum dicoccoides | reverse complement strand
GGCGGCGCGGCGTGGGGCGGCGGAGAGGAGAGGAGAGGTGTTGGTTTGATGTGTTTAGAGGGGGGGGGTGCTTGGGTATTTATATTGGGGAGGGGAGGGTTTTGCTTGGGGTAGGGGACAAGAAATAGACTAGGATTAGGAAACAAAAGGAAAAGATCTAGAAATAGATACGGAATAAACGAACATAGGACAAGAGTCCTACTAAGACTAGGAAAGAAAGAAGCGGCGGCTCCCTGGTGCACGCGCGCTATGGCCTCTTGGCCGGCCGGCGGCTAGTGGCTTGGGCCTTAGGCCCAAGGCGCTGCGGATTTTTTTTTTAACCGGTCTCGCGCGCAGAAAAATAAATAAAAGAAAATCTAAACGAACTCCAAAATTAATAAAGTAAATTTTCCCCGACTCCTAAAAATGAGCCGAACAAAATGAACTTTTCTCCGGACCTAAAATAAAATTTTCAAAAACGCGCATTTTCCCTATCCGAATAAAATGCAAATAAAACTCCGGCAAACAAAATTTGATCTATTTATTAAATCTTCATTTTCCTAAATTTGGGAAAGTCATATTATTCCCTCTCTTATATTTTTGATAACGGAAAATAATTGAAGATGAAATAAATAAATCAAATGATCCTCTTTTCAATTCGAGAAAACTCTCAAATATGAAAATAACGAAATCTCCAACTCTCTCCAAGGGTCCTTGAGTTGCGTGAAATTTCTAGGATCGACCAAAATGCAAGAAAATAAAATATGCATGATGATCTATTCCAAATTGAAAATAAATTCAAAGGGGCTTTGAATTTAATTCTTTGAAACT
>NW_021211065.1:0-1333 GCF_002162155.2 Triticum dicoccoides | reverse complement strand
AATTGAACTTAAATTTATCATGAACTTAGTCCTGGTAGTATTTTGCAAATCATGTTGTAGATCAATAGCTCGCGTTGTTGCTTCCCTGTGTTTATTTTGATATGTTCCTAGAGAAAATTGTGTTGAAAAATGTTAGTAGCAATGTTGCGGATTTGATCCGTGATCTGAGGTTAAATCCTCATTGCTGCATAGAAGAATTATGTCCTTAATGCACCGCTAGGTGACGGACCTATTGCAGGAGCAAATGCAGACGTTATGAACGTTTGGCTAGCTCAATATGATGACTACTTGATAGTTTAAGTGCACCATGCTTAACGGCTTAGAATCGGGACTTCAAAGACGTTTTGAATGTCATGGACCATATGAGATGTTCCAGGAGTTGAAGCTAATATTTCAAGCAAATACCCGAGTTGAGAGATATGAAGTCTCCAACAAGTTCTATAGCTAAAAGATGGAGGAGAATCGCTCAACTAGTGAGAATGTGCTCAGATTGTCTGAGTACTACAATCGCTTGAATCAAGTGGGAGTTAATCTTCCAGATAAGATAGTGATTGACAGAATTCTCTAGTCACCATCACCAAGTTAGTAGAACTTCGTGATGAACTATGACATGCAAGGGATAACGGAAACGATTCCCAAGCTCTTCGTAATGCAGAAATTGACGAAGGTAGAAATCGAGAAAAACATCAAGTGTTGATGGTAGACAAGACCACTAGTTTCAAGAAAAGGGGCAGAAGGAAGAAGGGGAACTTCAAGAAGAACAGCAAGCAAGTTGCTGCTCAAGTGAAGAAGCCCAAGTCTGATCCTAAGCCTGAGACTAAGTGTTTCTACTGCAAAGGGACTGGTCACTGGAGGCGGATCTACCCCAAGTGATTGGCGGATAAGAAGGATGGCAAAGTGAACATAAGTATATTTGATATACATGTTATTGATGTGTACTTTACTAGTGTTTATCGCAAACCCTCAGTATTTGATACTAGTTCAGTTGCTAAGATTAGTAACTCGAAACGGGAGTTGCAGAATAAACAGAGACTAGTTAAGGGTGAAGTGACGATGTGTGTTGGAAGTGGTTCCAAGATTTATATGATCATCGTCACACACTCCCTATACTTTCGGGATTAGTGTTGAACCTAAATAAGTGTTATTTGGTGTTTGCGTTGAGCATGAATATGATTTGATCATGTTTATTGTAATACGATTATTCATTTAAGTAAGAGAATAAATTGTTGTTCTGTTTACATGAATAGAACCTTATATGGTTACACACCCAATGAAAATAGTTTGTTGGATCTCGATCGTAGTGATACACATAATCATAATATTGAAACCAAAA
>NW_021211064.1:0-1097 GCF_002162155.2 Triticum dicoccoides | reverse complement strand
GCATTAGAGTGTTGCATCATGTTTACTCATTCATCAGAAACTTGAAATGGGGATGACAGAACCCCCAGTCCCCTCTGAAACCAACTAGGGTTTACTAAAATAATTTTTCAATGAACCTGAAATGCCCTTCTAAAATGCCCATCATTTTTGCCTTGGTTCAGAACCCCTGCCAAAAGTGGTGCACATTTTCCTAGGCCATCCTAGGGTTTTGAATTAAATCATAACTATTTGAATTTGGGCATTTAAAATTATATAAAATATTTAAATGCTCAAATATCTCCAAACTAAAATGTTTCATGTTGGAAATAATCCAACTATGGACCAGGAGTAGTTTGGTGATTTTTGGAGTTGCCTAGGTATTTTATTTAATTCAACAAAGTTGCAGTTATATTAAATAAAAACAGAAAACAGAAAAGAAAGGGGAAGACTTACCTGTGCGGCCCAGCCAGCTGGCCGGCCCAGCCAGCAACCGACCCAGCCCAGCACTGTGCTGGCCCGTGCCAGCCAGCTGCTTCCCCTCGCCAGAGCAGGAAGGGAGGTGAGCATGGCGCGCCCGAGCTCGCCACGCACCACCCAGCCTCTCTGCATCGCCCTGGTCGCCGTTGCGCCGCGTCGATCGTCTTCTGGTCGTCGCCCCGACCTCGCCGACGCCCCATTCACTCTCCCCCGGCTCTCCCTCACTCTCTCTCTCTCACGGCCGAAGCTCACCGTCGCCGCCGTTCGCCTTAGCCACCGTCTCCGACCACCCCTCGCTTCCCCGACCAGCTCAGAAGCTCCGCCTCGACTCCTTCTTCCTCCCCACCGCTCCACGGGTCCCCGGAAGCCCTGCATCGCCGCCACGTCGCCGTTCCCCTCTTCGGACTCCGACCACCGTCGCCGTCAAATTCGTCGTCTCCGACGCGTCCCCGAGCCCGCTTCGACGCCCACTGCAACCGCGGTGAGCTACGCCACCGTTTCCCCCTTCTCCCCTGCTCTCTCCCGACCCCTAGGCCCTAGCCCCACCGCGGCCGAAAGCTTCACGCCGCCGGCGATGTCGCCGTCGTGGCCACGATCGCCGTAGCGCCCAACCGAGCACGCCATCGTGCTCCACATCTCAC
>NW_021211063.1:0-620 GCF_002162155.2 Triticum dicoccoides | reverse complement strand
GATATCTAGTCACACAACTAATACACATGCATATTGATCTCCTTCTTAACAGTTCAAAGAGGTGCGGGACAAGCTCCTAGCACAGGACCGCATAGAAGCAATTCAAGAGGAAATAGCGGGATTTTTGCTCGACCAGGTCATAGATCCCAAAGGAGAATACTATTACCCGCTACCGCCCCCATGAACCACTTCCAATTGTTATCGTGCTCCGAAGGCACCAATTAGCTAGGCTAATGCCACTGGCTCCGAAGGCACCAATTAGGAGAAATTGTATATATATACATGTGTGTATATATGTGTGAATTAATTAATGGTGGTTGTGAGACATTCGATGATATATATATATATATATATATATATATATATATATATATATATATATATATATATATTATGATCGGTTCTACTAGAAATTCTATTTATATATATGCATAACGTGTACAATATGTAATATCGTAAAATACCAGCAAACGAAAAATAATTAAATGGAAAACACAAAATTAAATGAAAAATAAATCATAAACCCAAAACCCCCCCAACATTTTATGTGACACTCCAAAAATTTTATTTTGGTTTTTATCAAAAACTTTGTGGTTTTGAGGAGAGACCTTTTTAAAAAA
>NW_021211062.1:0-1040 GCF_002162155.2 Triticum dicoccoides | reverse complement strand
GAAGAATGGATCTCTGCAGGGTAGATTATCTGGTAGGCAACAACGAGGAAGGTGGCGGAAAGTAACTCTCGAATTGAAATTTAAGACAATATCGAGAGCATAGCAAGAAGGCGCAAAATAGAAGTTTCAAGCGCATAGGTAATCGTTCGTTGCCTGAATCGAAGTGTGAAAGGGGTTCAGAGCAATGGGAATAAGTATTGCGTCTGATACCAAATTGATGATCTCATCAGAAGGTGGCTCGTGAATTACACATGAGGCCACGCGTGAGGAATAACTTTGGGAACAGGGGGTGTACAGGAGAGTCAGGTTTCGATCCTGTGGAACTGTGGGTTATGGGCCCACCATGTGGGTTAAAAATAGGAGCGGTGACATCTCGCACGGTCACAATAGCAAGGCATGTCAGAGGGTAGCCTATCAGTTATGTCGACATAATGTCGGTACCAGGGGCGAGGGACGAAGAGAACCATTTTCCTGCTTGTTGAACGAGGCGGACCAATAGGCAGAGTTCTCGTCCATCGGTGGTGACCGGAATGCTATCGACAATTTCAACAGGGCCTTACTGACAGAGTTGTACACCGAGGTGTTTACATAAGCAGGAGAATAATACTGCTTAGATTATATAGACCTCAAGAAAGGTTAAACCAACCAATGGAAAGGAAAATAAGATTATCAGATTAAACAAAACAATGAAAAGGAAAATGTGTTTTAAACACATATATTAGGGGGTATATCCTCCCCAATGACAAGCAGAGCATGATATCATGTCAGGATATAATTTTAGAAAACCCCTTAGGTAAGGGGAGAGAAATTTCAAGACATTACCCATACAACGGTGTTAGGATAATTTGAGTAAGAAAATTTAGCATTGTGCTTCAAGTGTTCTTATTGATGATAGGAGTACCAGATACATGCTTCGTAATAGCATTGACATGGTCTTTAAGCAAAGTTCGGACTTTAGACACACAAGGCATCCATCATGAACAACTCATAGAATAAGTCCTATGATATCCTCATGAAAGAATGGTTAACCTTTGCAAAAA
>NW_021211061.1:0-4076 GCF_002162155.2 Triticum dicoccoides | reverse complement strand
TAGAATATGAGTAGGCGCTGTCATAGCTGTTTTCCTCTCATTGTTACATGATGTTTGAACCATGACATATTGCTAGAATATGAAAGCCATTGGCTTATTTTTTTTTAAGTTGGGGTATGATTATGACCACGACATTTCAATTCTCTGTCTATGATATGTGTCACTATTATAATAATCTTAATTCCACACATACTCTGAACATGATTTTTTATTTTTGTCCTTTTGGTCTCCAATTTGAATTGTTGCAGCAGACGCAAATGTGCTGGCCTTCATGATTCCAGGACCTGGAATCATACCAGCCGATGGGTGGTGGTTTATCGCTTGTTCAGCTGACGGCGGTCATTTGATGCTCATTCGCACGTACCAAATTGACCAAACCAGTACATCAAACCACATGCAGTACAATGCGTGGGGCGTTCGTGACATTGATGGCTATGGCTGCTTCATGTTCGAGAAAGATCCCAGCTCCATTGGGCTAGGCGTATTCAACTGGAGGCGGGTTTACAGCCTTGGCAACCACTCCTTGTTCCTCGGGCTCAATTATCCGATCATCCAACCAATCATTGATCATATCATCGACGATGATTACTGTGCTATGCAACTTCCATTCGCGAGGGGGGGCTGTGTTTACACATCATACCATGGGTTTCATGAATCACCATATCCAGAGATTCGTCGACACAGCTTGTTGCCAGATAATCTTCAGTGTGTGAAAGGCATCAAGCTTCCATGCGATGGACGACTTTTGCAAACCCGACATGCGGCGATGTGGTTCATGCCAACAGCAAATATGCACAACTTGATTCGTGCTGATATCTAGACTGAGCCATGTATTCTGCTGCTGTAGCATGACCCTCTTTTGTTGGATATTATGTACTGTCATTAGTTTGAAGCACTCCTCTAGTTTGAAGGATAGATACCTTCCTGGGATCAAGTGCATCCTAACTCACCTGCGTAGGATGTACTGATAATGATGATGTGGATGCTGTGCAGAAGCCATATATATCAGTTAGGCTTCAAGTGCATACTTGTTAGTTAAACCTATGTATAAATTGTGACACTAAATACGACTAGTAAGTAGTACAGTAGCAGTACTAGTATACGTCGGTCAAATTATTCATCATGTCCACACATTGAATTGACGTGACAACACGCTGCGCGTGAGGTGACACAAGAATCCCGGCGGCGTGTTCGGGTATTCTGGACTTCAGATTTGGAGTACCACTTATCTGTCGAAATCTTTCATCATTCACTTAAAATAGTCGATTGATCATACATTGAGTACCATATAACTGGAGTTACCAATGCAAGTTGAAGAAGGATTGGCCCGTGCTGCCGGCTGGCGTCAAGTTCGATCCCATGGATCAGGAGCTGATCGAGCACCTTGAGGCCAAGTGCTGACAGCGCGAGATTTCGGTCTCTCATCGATTTGTTCATACCAACCATCGACAGCGAGCACGGCATATGTTACACCCAACCTGAGAAACTTCTAGGTAAGACACCGATCGGCCGCCTACTTGCAGAAACATATTCCTTTGTTTATAGCTCTATTTTTCTTTTTAGACGCAAACCTAGTGAAGCAATTACAATTTGACAGTTAATAAAAACTGAAACAAGTGACTGCAACATGCCAAAGATGTTATGAAAATGCCAACTAGGGACACTAAAACCTGTATTCCACAATACTGCAGGTATCACACTGAGTGGCCTAAGGAAGCATTTCTTCCAGTGCAATTCCAGGGCGTTCAAAAGGGGCGCGTGGGCGCGTCGCAAGATATAGTCGGAGTGCGGCATGCACGCGATGTGGCACAAGACCGGCAATACCTTGCCGGTGATGGTCAACGGCCGGCAGACGGGCAGCAAAAAAGGTTCTGGTGCTGCACACCAACAAGAACTTCGACCAGCAGAGGACCAACTGGGTGATGCACCAGTACCACCTCGGGGGCCTGGAGTAAGAGAAGGAGCGGGAGCTGGTCCTCCGCAAGATTTTCTACCAGACGAACACTAGGGTCAGGAGCAAAAAGATTTTAAGTTAGTTTGGTATTGGTAGTTGTACTACCTTGTCGTTCGCAAGTTGGTATTGTTGTTAATGATCTTTTGGTATGAACTTGCATTTGTGTCCAACCATCATGCTGAGGGTCGACGTGGATATAAAGCTGAATCATTTGTTTCGAAACAAATTTTCAAGCACCTGATTTTTATTTGATGGGTAGCATAAGCACCCGCCGTTCTAATTCCCAGTTCTCTGTTTTTTCGAAACAAGTGCATGCACTTACTATCACGATAAAAAAACAATATTCGTGTTGCATCCCAGTTATCAGTCTGTACTTGCAGAATGCTCTCGTTTATTGAGCACGTATATTGTTTTTTCAGGTCGAGCAAGTTTCAACTGGGTTGTAGATTTCCCAGGGTTGTTTTGTTTTTAACAGGCCCAGCCCATGACGACAACGGGGCACAAAGATACAACAAGTATCTACTGGCCTCTGGCCCGCCAGCGTTAGTTATATTTTGTCTTATAACATTCGCAGGCAGTTTTTTTACTGAATCAAACACACAGACCAGTTCTATTTTCCTCTTGAAACGCATGTCCTACATCCGTTTTCTAATCTCTACCTATAGTTTTACTAGTTCATATACATGTATCATTATATTGAAAACACATAAAATTCCCTTTTCATATTTACATCCTTATTTTTGTTGTTTTTTCCCACCTAGCGCTGATTTTTTACCACTAGTTTTCCCTTAAACCAACTAAATTGTCCCACGTCTTATTCTCTTACAAAAACAAAACGATTTTTTTGGCAAATCAATAAGTTCTTAAAAAAATGTTTATCATTTCGGGAGTACAACAGTTCGGACTCCACCGAAATATGCAAAATAAGGTTGGCCTTTTTGACCGTGGTCCTGGGCAGAAAATGGGATGTAATAAATTACTTAAGAATTAGCAAATGGGCTGCAAATTATAAAAAATAGCAAATGGGCTTTATGTTGTCTGCCACAGATTTGGACGCTGACTTATGGGCCTACTAAGTTCATGCGTACACAAGGTTTCTCAAAAAAGAAACTTAGTCAACAATCGACTCTACTAGCGTCAGACCGTTAGATGTCAATCTAACGGCAATTGTGCTTCTTCAGTCTCTGATCTTCCTGCCCCAACCGCCCAAACCAGCACCGTCGGAACCGCCTGCTCCCGCCTCCCGTGGCCGGCAGTGCTGCCGGGAAGGCCTCACTGCCCCATCATACTCGCATCCCTGGCCTGTCTATCCCTCTACTCACCCACACCTCCTGTTATTTTCCGGTGACGGCAGCCGAACTAGTCAACCCTCGTACTCTCCACTGCGTGGGCAGCCACTGCCGTGTCTTCCCCGGCTCCGTGTCGTTCCCTTTGTAGGCCTCGCCGTCGTCCAACGCCCTGGTGCTCTCGGCGCGGCGTGGTCAACGATGTCCATCCAACAGCCATAGTGCTTCTTCAACCTCTGGTCTTCTTGCCCCAGCCGCACAAAGCAGCGCCGGTCGTGCCGCATGCTCCTGACTCCCGTGGCCGGCTGTGCTATCATGGAGGCCTCACCGTCCCCATACTACTCCCACCGCTGGTCAGGCCATCCCTCCACTCACCCGCTCCCCCTGTTATTCTGCGACGACGGCAGCCTCACACCGCAGCCGAACCAGTGAAACCTCGTACTCCTCTCCGCGTGGGCATCCACTACCGCGTCTTCCCCGGCTCCGTGTCGTCCCCTTCCTAGGCCTCACCGTCGTCCACCGCCGTGGTGCTCTCGGTGCGACGTGGTCAATGTGGTCACTGACTGACTTCCATCGGAAGAGTACTGTATGTGGAGAGGCTGACAGCTGGGTCCACGGCAGCCGCAAGGAAGTGCCTCCTTATTACACGCAAAATAATTATTCCTCCACCTGATAGTAGGGACCCACTGAACGGGACACCAGTATTTCGCGGAAAAAACATTCCCCCTCCCTGACTGCTGGGACCCACCGGACAGGCCACCGTATTTCGCGAAAAAAAGTTTTGCCCCTGACTGCTGGGACCCACTGGACGGACCACAACATTTCGCGAAAAAACT
>NW_021211060.1:0-682 GCF_002162155.2 Triticum dicoccoides | reverse complement strand
CGAGATCTTTTCGTAGTGGTGGAGTGTTGTAACGCCCCAGATATAATTTCCATATTTGTATCCAACTCTTGCCGTCTCCGGCGCTAAGTTATATTTATTTCTCGGGTTTGGGTCTTTGTCTCCGTGTGTTGTTTTTCTTTTTCGTGCATCTCTTATCATGTCTTCACGTGCATTGCATTTGCATACATGTTCATCTCATGCATTCGAGCATTTTCCCCGTTGTCCGTTTTGCATTCCGGCGCTTCGTTCTCCTCCGGTGGTCATTTCTAGTCTTCTTTCGTGTGTGGGGTTTAAACTTTTCCGGATTGGACCGAGACTTGCCAAGCGGCCTTGGTTTACTACCGGTAGACCACCTGTCAAGTTTCGTATCATTTGGACTTCGTTTGAAACTCCAACGGTTAACCGAGGGACCGAAAAGGCCTCGTGTGTGTTGCAGCCCAACACCCCCCAAATTTGGACCAAAACCCACCAAACTCTGCTCCATGTCCTAGAGCGTTCGATCACGATCGTGTGGGCGAAAACCGCGCCTCATTTGGACTCTCCTAGCTCCACTTATGCCTATAAATAGCCCCTCCAATTTTCGGATTCGTCTTCTCCCCCGAAACCCTAGTTCAAAAAAAAAACATCCTCCGCCGCCGACGGACACGTCCGCCCCAGCGCCGGACAGCGTCCGCCGCCGCCC
>NW_021211059.1:0-1060 GCF_002162155.2 Triticum dicoccoides | reverse complement strand
GTAATACATCACATGGCTAAAAAGGGATAACAAAAATATTGTAGGGTGAAACCCTAAGAGGGATCTTTTCACACTTGGAGGGTGAAAAGGGATGAACAACAAGAACAAAAAGAGGGATCTTTTCACAATTGTCCTAGTATGCTTATCCTTATGTGTATGCAGTGAAGATGGCTTTTTTGTCTCGCTAAATTAGCTAATTATTACATATGTCTTTTTTAACATGGAAATTGTACTACTAAGTTTGTATGTATATGCCATTTATACTTTAGTCCCATATAGACACTAGTAGAAAAAGGACCTTATGTGAGACACATTAGTCCCGGTTCGATTTTGGCCCGGTACTAATGGTATCATTAGTACCGGTTCGAACGGCTATGCATTAGTGCCGGTTCGTGTTGAACCTTTAGTACCGGTTTGTGCCACGAACCGGTACTAAAGGGGTGGTGGCAGGCTGGCGTCAGGCCGGGGCCCCACGAGCCCCTTTAGTCCCGGTTTGTGGCACAAACCGGTACTAAAGGGCCAACCTTTAGTACCGTTCATGCCACGAACCGGCACTAAAGGGGGTCTAACATATAGTCCCGGTTGGAGACACAAACCGGGACTATAGGGCAATTTTCAAACTTGAAAAAATCATAACTAAATCATCCTAATTCAGAAAAATACATATAATATATCAAAATTTGCATAACAAAATTATCCAATATCAGATTCAGGGGGTGAAAGAGTTCAAATCTAAGGGAAGAAAATCTTTGGAATTCATTGCATATCTTTAATCTTCGGGGATATGTCTATACTCAAATGGTGTACTAAGTACTCACTCATTACATGTCATCCCAGTCTTGGTACTCTTGTGTTTCCTAAACTTGCTTTATCTAGAGTGCTCTTGTGTTATCCAACGATGTTTTATCAAGCTTATCTCTTCCAAAGCCGGCTCAAGACCACAAGGTAAGTATATGCATCATACTCATGTGCATGAGGATCTCTTGCTGCTGCACATATTGTTTGCAAGAAGGATTCATGGACATGAAGGTATACCTATTCTATCTACATCATTTGCTCT
>NW_021211058.1:0-2345 GCF_002162155.2 Triticum dicoccoides | reverse complement strand
CCTTGGTTTTATCTGAGCTCTTGAATGCTTTTGGCAACTCTATTAGCTATAGAGGTAACCCCGGTGACTCAAGCACAACATAAGGTGGACGTTGTGAAACTACGGGATGAAATAGCTCAAGCTAAGGTGGAGCTTAATGCTGAGAATGCTAGGTTGGCAACAGAGCAGGCTGCGTTAGAGGCCGAGTCAGAACGGATTCAAGCAGAAAATTTCCGATTGAACTTGGGATCAAAATGTTTCCAGTGTAGTTTTTCGGATGAGGCACCATAGTCGTTTGGCTCTGGAGTTTGACGCGAGGAATCTTTTCAGTACACCTGGGGCAGGACCAAGTAACCCGCCCAAGGTGACCCAGGTTGTTGAGGCTCCCATAGCCAGGACGACGGTTCAACCATGTGTAACAGACCCGCCTCGTTTGAACTTAACCCCGCCTCAGCAGATGTTAACACCACCGGGTCATTATTCTAAACCTTTGGAGAACATGATTGTCGCGGCCTCACGGCTGACAGCTCTCCTAGTACAAGGAGAGTCTCCCGTGGCGGTTGAGGCCCGGTAGGTTGTGGAGCTTCTTCAAACAGCGGTAGCTTAGTAGGCGGATTACTCATATAGTCGCGAACAGATTCATTCAACTCTGCGCCCCAGCCAAAGTTATAGCCGGCGCATTGAGTCACTGGCAGTTTCTAGTAGCGATCAGCGCTGTAACCCTCCCCATGGGCATGACCCTCCATGTGCTGATAAAAACGCTCAGGCTCTGATGGATCAGGCCAGGGCACGTCAAGAGGCAGAGCTGGCGGCTCAGTAGGCGGCTCATCAACAACTTCATCATAACCCTTCGATGTCTCTAGAAGCTGGGATAACTTCGAGGACAGTGGGTGTGCCATGCTTAGCACCAGTTCTTTGCAATGAGCGGTTACCGAAGGACTTCAAGGGTCCTCGCAAGGTGAGGGAGTCCTAGATTAGGGGGTCCTCAGACAGCCGGACTATGTACTTATGCCGGACTATTGGACTATGAAGATACACGATTGAAGACTTCGCCCCGTGTCCGAGTGGGACTCTCCTTTGCGTGGAAGGCAAGCTTGGAAATTCAGATATGTAGATTTCCTTGTCTATAACCGACTCTGTGTAACCCTATCCCCCTCCGGTGTCTATATAAACCGAAGGGTTTAGTCCATAGGACGAGAACAATCATAATCATAGGCTAACTTCTAGGGTTAAGCCTCTATAATCTCGTGGTAGATCAACTCTTTTAATACTCATATCATCAAGATCAATCAAGCAGGAAGTAGGGTATTATCTCCATAGAGAGGGCCCGAACCTGGGTAAACATTGTGTCCCCCGCCTGGTGTTACCATTAGCCTTAGACGCACAGCTCGGGACCCCCTACCCGAGATCCGCCGGTTTTGACAACGACATTGGTGCTTTCATTGAGAGTTCCACTGTGTCGTCACCATAAGGCTTGATGGCTCCTTCAATCATCTACAACAATGCGATCCAGGGCGAGGTTTTCCTCCTAGAACAGATCTTTGTATTCAGCGGCTTCGCACTGCGGGCCAACTCGCTTGGGCATCTGGAGTAGATCGATAGCTACGCCCCTGGCCATTAGGTCAGGTTTGTAAGCCTGAACTACACTATCGACATCCGCAGAGACTTGATCTTCGACGGGTTTGAGCCAATGACAGGTGCGCCATACAGTCACGATGAGCATGACTTAGATCTGCCATCGGACTGTGTTCAGGAGAACGCACCTGCAGCTGCCCTGGCCTTAAATCTGGAGCAGATCGTGCCATCCGAGGACGGGTGGATGGACCCCGCCATGGAGGCTGCACAATCAGTGGCGATAGAGCCGAACACAGATCCCACTTCCAAGGAGGTCTTGGTCTTCGGACCCTCGGACTCGTCTCTGGCCAGGGGCTCCAAACCATGTGCATCCGTGCCCACCAAACCTGACTGGGCACCGATTATGGAGTTTGGCTCCGCGGATATCTTTGAGCACTCGCCCTTGGGCGATGTGTTAAATTCATTAATGTCTCTCTCCCTGTCAGGAGACCCTTGGCCGAACTATGTCCGGCTTTAGTGGGAAGGGGACGACGAAGAAATTCGATACCCACCCACCACCCACTTGATAGCCACTGTCGACGACTTGACCGACATGCTTGAGTTTTACTCCGAAGACATCGACGGTATGGACGATGATGCTGGAGAAGAACAGGAACCACCGCCCACAGGGCGCTGGACAACCACCTCATCATATGATATATATACGATGGACACACCCAAAGAAAGCAATGGCGATGAGGCAACGGAGGATAATCCCCTCGAGAAGCAATCTAAGCGCCGGTGTCAGCGAC
>NW_021211057.1:0-2345 GCF_002162155.2 Triticum dicoccoides | reverse complement strand
CCTTGGTTTTATCTGAGCTCTTGAATGCTTTTGGCAACTCTATTAGCTATAGAGGTAACCCCGGTGACTCAAGCACAACATAAGGTGGACGTTGTGAAACTACGGGATGAAATAGCTCAAGCTAAGGTGGAGCTTAATGCTGAGAATGCTAGGTTGGCAACAGAGCAGGCTGCGTTAGAGGCCGAGTCAGAACGGATTCAAGCAGAAAATTTCCGATTGAACTTGGGATCAAAATGTTTCCAGTGTAGTTTTTCGGATGAGGCACCATAGTCGTTTGGCTCTGGAGTTTGACGCGAGGAATCTTTTCAGTACACCTGGGGCAGGACCAAGTAACCCGCCCAAGGTGACCCAGGTTGTTGAGGCTCCCATAGCCAGGACGACGGTTCAACCATGTGTAACAGACCCGCCTCGTTTGAACTTAACCCCGCCTCAGCAGATGTTAACACCACCGGGTCATTATTCTAAACCTTTGGAGAACATGATTGTCGCGGCCTCACGGCTGACAGCTCTCCTAGTACAAGGAGAGTCTCCCGTGGCGGTTGAGGCCCGGTAGGTTGTGGAGCTTCTTCAAACAGCGGTAGCTTAGTAGGCGGATTACTCATATAGTCGCGAACAGATTCATTCAACTCTGCGCCCCAGCCAAAGTTATAGCCGGCGCATTGAGTCACTGGCAGTTTCTAGTAGCGATCAGCGCTGTAACCCTCCCCATGGGCATGACCCTCCATGTGCTGATAAAAACGCTCAGGCTCTGATGGATCAGGCCAGGGCACGTCAAGAGGCAGAGCTGGCGGCTCAGTAGGCGGCTCATCAACAACTTCATCATAACCCTTCGATGTCTCTAGAAGCTGGGATAACTTCGAGGACAGTGGGTGTGCCATGCTTAGCACCAGTTCTTTGCAATGAGCGGTTACCGAAGGACTTCAAGGGTCCTCGCAAGGTGAGGGAGTCCTAGATTAGGGGGTCCTCAGACAGCCGGACTATGTACTTATGCCGGACTATTGGACTATGAAGATACACGATTGAAGACTTCGCCCCGTGTCCGAGTGGGACTCTCCTTTGCGTGGAAGGCAAGCTTGGAAATTCAGATATGTAGATTTCCTTGTCTATAACCGACTCTGTGTAACCCTATCCCCCTCCGGTGTCTATATAAACCGAAGGGTTTAGTCCATAGGACGAGAACAATCATAATCATAGGCTAACTTCTAGGGTTAAGCCTCTATAATCTCGTGGTAGATCAACTCTTGTAATACTCATATCATCAAGATCAATCAAGCAGGAAGTAGGGTATTATCTCCATAGAGAGGGCCCGAACCTGGGTAAACATTGTGTCCCCCGCCTCGTGTTACCATTAGCCTTAGACGCACAGCTCGGGACCCCCTACCCGAGATCCGCCGGTTTTGACAACGACATTGGTGCTTTCATTGAGAGTTCCACTGTGTCGTCACCATAAGGCTTGATGGCTCCTTCAATCATCTACAACAATGCGATCCAGGGCGAGGTTTTCCTCCTAGAACAGATCTTTGTATTCAGCGGCTTCGCACTGCGGGCCAACTCGCTTGGGCATCTGGAGTAGATCGATAGCTACGCCCCTGGCCATTAGGTCAGGTTTGTAAGCCTGAACTACACTATCGACATCCGCAGAGACTTGATCTTCGACGGGTTTGAGCCAATGACAGGTGCGCCATACAGTCACGATGAGCATGACTTAGATCTGCCATCGGACTGTGTTCAGGAGAACGCACCTGCAGCTGCCCTGGCCTTAAATCTGGAGCAGATCGTGCCATCCGAGGACGGGTGGATGGACCCCGCCATGGAGGCTGCACAATCAGTGGCGATAGAGCCGAACACAGATCCCACTTCCAAGGAGGTCTTGGTCTTCGGACCCTCGGACTCGTCTCTGGCCAGGGGCTCCAAACCATGTGCATCCGTGCCCACCAAACCTGACTGGGCACCGATTATGGAGTTTGGCTCCGCGGATATCTTTGAGCACTCGCCCTTGGGCGATGTGTTAAATTCATTAATGTCTCTCTCCCTGTCAGGAGACCCTTGGCCGAACTATGTCCGGCTTTAGTGGGAAGGGGACGACGAAGAAATTCGATACCCACCCACCACCCACTTGATAGCCACTGTCGACGACTTGACCGACATGCTTGAGTTTTACTCCGAAGACATCGACGGTATGGACGATGATGCTGGAGAAGAACAGGAACCACCGCCCACAGGGCGCTGGACAACCACCTCATCATATGATATATATACGATGGACACACCCAAAGAAAGCAATGGCGATGAGGCAACGGAGGATAATCCCCTCGAGAAGCAATCTAAGCGCCGGTGTCAGCGAC
>NW_021211056.1:0-1294 GCF_002162155.2 Triticum dicoccoides | reverse complement strand
TTACCCCGGAGTTCTGATAACCATCGCTCTTCATGTCCTTGGCCTCGGTGTAGAATGTGTAGCCGTTGATATCGTACGCCTCATAGGTCATCAGGTTGTGCTCGGCGCCCTGTGACAAGGCGAATATGAGTTGTTCTTCCGCGGAAGAATCCTCATGTAAAGGGTACGACAGAAGCTTATGCTTGAACCAACGCGTGAAACATGAGTTGTGCTCTTTGAGTGTATCTCCGTCCGTCCTCTGTTGGCCTCGGTCATTGTACGTCTTTTTAATAAAGGTTTTGTGCTCTACCACCCAAGGATCGACCACGTCTATGTGTTGTAGCGCGACTAGGTTTGCTCTTTCAAAGTCGGCGAGTCGACCCTCGAAGTCGACATGCATTTCGCGGCGACCCTCACGGTGACCCCATCCAGCGAGCCTGCCGAGGTGCCTGTTGACGGGCAGACCAACGGGGTTCTCGATGCCTAGATAATTCGTGCAGTAGGAGACGCACTCTTCGGTCAGAAAGCCCCTGGCTATGCTTCCTTCTGGACGTGACATGTTGCGAACGTATCCTTTGATGACACCATTCATCCTTTCGAACGGCATCATGCTGTGCAGGAACGTCGGCCCGAGTTGGATGATATCCTCCACTATATGGACCAGCAGATGCACCATAACGTCGAAGAATGCGGGCGGGAAGTACATCTCAAGCTCGCATAGTATCACCACGATCTCTTCATGTAGCCTTCTGAGTTGCCTCACGCCAATCGACTTCCGAGAGATGACGTCGAAGAAGTTTCATAGGCCAAATAGCATTTCACGGACGTGCGCGTCCATGATCCCACAGATTGCAACTGGAAGTATCTGCGTCATCAGCACGTGACAGTCGTGAGACTTCATCCCGCTGAACTTCTGCTTCGCTGGGTCTAGGTATCTGCTTATCTTCCCCGCGTAACCGTAAGGAAGTTTTACTCCTAGGAGGCAGGTGAAAAACTGCTCGATCTCCTCCTGACTTAGAGTGAAGCACGTGGGAGGGTAGTCATTTCCGGTCTTCTTGGCCTTTTTGCCTTTGCGACGACTTTCTGTGTCCTGCTTCGCCTCATCATCATCATCATCATCATCATCATCATCATCATCATCATCATATATAGCGTGAAGCTCCTGCCTGATGCCCATTGATTTCAAGTCTGCCCTTGCTTTCGGCCCATCTTTGGTCCTCTCTGGCATGTTGAGCAGGGTACCAAGCAGACTCTCGCACACGTTCTTCGTGATATGCATGACATCAAGGCTGTGAGGCACACGGTGGATCTTCCA
>NW_021211055.1:0-1097 GCF_002162155.2 Triticum dicoccoides | reverse complement strand
GGGGGGGGGGTGCTAGGCATGACATCATGTTACCGGGTCATCAAAGGATCAACGTCATAACTCTTGGAAAGTTGTCCCAACCATCATATCTGACCGAGATTCAGATCCGATTGGTGTCAGGATACCTGAGATTCAGGATGTCCGAGAAGAAAAGGCGCAACACAAATCGTTGAAATGGCATTGCAAGCTTCTCGGGAAATGAACTAAGGGAGCGGGTTTCTGAAGCAATAGTTCACCATTAAACCAAGGAGAGGACAAGGAGGTGTCTGGTGAACTCAACGGCAATTCACCGAGATTCCCAAAAGGTGGATTTCCACCATTAAGTGAACAATGGGATAACATTTGTTAGATCAATGATATAAGGAAGTATGCTCGAGGAAAACATACACAATTAAACACTGGTTGAAGGGTGCGCCCGAAGTACGGGTTGGGTTGCACGACCAATGTTAGAATGGTGATGCAATAATCAATAGCCTAAGAATGATCTTTTGACCATTAACTTCAAAGAGATAGGGTTGCTAGAAGGAAAGAATCCAAACAACACCGTTCACTTGTTGGAATTAACACCGGGACCAAGAAAGAATGGTGATGGTGAGAAGTATCATTATAGCAAGAATTCTTAAGAGGTGGAGCAATCCTCACAACATTCTTAACATCAAAGATGGTAATACTCCGCGGTAGAATATAACATAAGTTGGATAGCAAGGAACTCAAGGTATAACAACAAACATGAACAAGCTTGTGTTGGTGGGAAGGCAATAAAGTGGTCGATGATAATACAATTCATCGAGGCAAGGATGGTATTTCTTATCATGAATCCAATTGATATCCTGGATGAGCTCAGAATGTTGACGATCACGACACCTTTGTCGCGAGAGTTCATGAAGATGTAATCGATCGGCGACGACATCAAGTCAAAGTAATGATGAAGTGAAAGGTTATTGGAACCAAGGGTACGACACAAACTCGAAACCAAGCTGGTTGTTTAAGGTGAAAGGGTATGACGAGGAAAATCGACGTAAGCTTAGCTATCGTCGCAAATTGGTGCTCCGAGAATAAGGACCAGGTAGCACAGGTAGAATCGTCACGACAATGAT
>NW_021211054.1:0-768 GCF_002162155.2 Triticum dicoccoides | reverse complement strand
GGGCGGCGGACGCCGTACGTGGGCGAGAGGGGGCGGCGGGCGACGGCGGGCGGCGTCGAGGGCGAGGGCGAGGGCGGGCGGCGTCGAGGGCGAGGGCGACGGCGGGCGGCGTCGAGGGCGAGGGCGACGGCGGCAGGCCTTCGGCGCGGCAGAGAAGACGAGAAATGCCCGCGACGGGTCGGGCCCTTGTATTTATAGCCCCCCTTTAGTCGCGGCTGGGGAGGCGACCCGCGACTAAAGGGCAACCTTTAGTCGCGGTTGGGGAGGCGACCCGCGACTAAAGGGTAACCTTTAGTCGCGGTTGGGGAGGCGACCCGCGACTAAAGGGCTTTTTTGGCGGGTTTTTCGTTCCCCCGCGCAACGACCTTTAGTCGCGGTTGGGCAGGCCAACCGCGACTAAAGGTATTTTTAAAATACTTTTTCTTTTTCAAAATCTTAAAAATACAAATAATATATCAAAAAATTCAGAAAAATAAAACTAATTCAATTCAATATGTTAAAAACACAAATATTATATCAAAAAATTCAGAAAAATAAAACTAATTCAATTCAAAATTCTAAAAATACAAATAATATATCAAAAAATTAAGAAAAATAAAACTAATTCAATTCAAAATGTTAAAAATACAAATAATATATCAAAAAATTCAGAAAAATAAAACTAATTCAATTCAATATGTTAAAAACACAAATATTATATCAAAAAATTCAGAAAAATAAAACTAATTCAATTCAAAATTCTAAAAATACAAATAATATATCAAAAAA
>NW_021211053.1:0-1280 GCF_002162155.2 Triticum dicoccoides | reverse complement strand
TAATTTCGATGAACATAAAAAGGTTAAGGTTGCGGTTGGTTCTTTCACTGGTTATGCTTTGGTTTGGTGGAGTGAATATTGTCGGTTACACCCTGATTATATACCTACTACTTGGGATGATTTGAAACTTGCCATGCGACATACTTTCGTCCCTGCTTATTATACTCGTGACATGATTAAGAAGTTGCAACACTTAAAACAAGGTAGTGAAACTGTAACAAAATATTATGATGATTTACAAACTACCTTGTTGCATTCCTCTTTAGAAGAAAGTGAAGATGATTTTATGGATAGATTTTGGGGAGGATTAAACCGTGATATTCAAGAGATACTAATTCATGAAGAGTGTTATCCTATGGACCATTTGTTTCATCTTGCTTGCAAAGCTGAACAGGAAATAAAACGACGTGTTGGCCACGAGGAGAACAAGCGCACGGTGCACATTCCAAGAGTTGATATGATTGTTCCTTCAACTATTAAGCATACTATGACAACGACATCCGTTGTTGTCAGGACTACATCACCTCCACCATGTGACACATCGCCCCCGAGAGTGGCTACATCATCTGAGTTGATCATAAGAGGTAATGACAAAGGTACTGATCTTCCATCTCTACATGAGAATGATGAATGCCTTGTCAATTTGAATGCACCATCTGATGAGCTACCCACTACTTTGATCACACCACCTATTTTAGAGGACTACGTTGATAATTTGACTTTGCCATGTGATCAAACAACTGAAATACCAACAATTTTGAGTGCACCCATTGAATTAACTATTGATGCAAAAGAACCAATGTTTAATCATTTTGATATGACCTCTAATCTTGGTGATGATTCTGTGTTGAATGACTTATTGCATGTTTGCGTATTTAAGCATGTTGTAGCATGTAAGTTTGATGCAAGTAAGGTTTATTCACCAATGTTGGGATGGTTTAATGATGAACATTGTCAATCTTGTGAAATGAATAAGAGCTTCACTTATATGTGCAAACTGAGTTGCAATATTTTCATGCCTTCTACTTCTTGTGCTAATTTTTTGGCTTTAGATTTTATGAACTATGCAAGTTACTCATCTATTCATGTGTCATATATGCAAAAATCAAGGGAAGTAAAAATGGATGACATATACATATACAACATGTACACCTTGTCTCTTTTGTTAGCCACATTTCAGATTAAGCAACGCCGAGGACGGCTTTATTTTCAAGAAGGGGAGGATGATGAGGACATGACTACCTTGGATATGACCAAAAATATTGCATATATGCATATTT
>NW_021211052.1:120234-124095 GCF_002162155.2 Triticum dicoccoides | reverse complement strand
AAAGTCCGAACAAGAGCATATAATTCTTTATCATAAGTAGAATAATTCAGACTAGGCCCACTCAATTTTTCAGAAAAGTATGCAACAGGTTTGCCATCTTGTAATAACACACCTCCTAATCCAATTCCACTAGCATCACATTCAAGCTCAAAAGTCTTATTAAAATCAGGAAGTTGGAGTAAAGGAGCATGTGTCAACTTATCTTTCAATACCGTGAAGGCTTCTTCCTGTGCGGTACCCCAAAGAAAAGGCACATCTTTCTTTGTAAGCTCATTGAGAGGTGCAGCAATGGTGCTGAAATCTCTCACAAAACGCCTATAGAATCCAGCAAGGCCAAGAAAACTCCTCACTTGTGTGACCGTTTTGGGCTGCGGCCAACTCTCAATAGCTTCAATCTTGGCTTTATCAACTTCAATTCCCTGTGGAGTAACAACATAGCCAAGAAAAGATACTCGGTCGGTGCAAAAGGTGCACTTCCTAAGGTTACCAAACAAACGTGCATCACGTAGAGCAATAAAAAAAGCACATAAATGTTCCAAATGTTCCTCCAAAGATCTGCTATAAATCAATATGTCATCAAGGTAAACTACCACAAATCGTCCAATGAAAGCACATAAAACTTCGTTCATTAATCTCATGAAAGTACTAGGTGCATTAGTTAACCCAAAAGGCATGACTAACCACTCATATAATCCAAACTTAGTTTTAAATGCTGTTTTCCATTCAGCTCCCAATTTCATACGAATTTGATGGTAGCCACTACGCAAATCAACTTTGGAGAATATTGTAGAGCCACTCAATTCATCAAGCATATCATCTAGCCTAGGAATAGGATGACGATAACGAATAGTAATATTATTAATGCCTCTACAATCAACACACATACGTGATGTACCATCCTTTTTCGGCACTAGAATAATAGGAACAGCACAAGGACTAAGGGATTCGCGTATATAACCTTTGTCGAGAAGCTCTTGTACTTGACGCATAATCTCCTTCGTCTCCTCTGGATTGGTACTGATAGAGGCGAGGTGTCCCGATCTTTCGATGAGATGATAACTATCGATTTGGTGGAGATGACTTTGACGATCCGACTACAAACGTGCACGACGTTGCGCCTTAGCAATCGCTAAACCAACTCCGAGAGGTTATTGACCACGCTGGAGCACGATCAACCTGACCACGGAAGTCTATTCCTGCAAGCAATCGAAGAACGAGCAAGAATATGATAAAGCAATCTGAATATTGCGAATATATATGAAGTATTGATAATGGTGGGGATCCGGAAGCGGTCTTGGTCTGGTCGTTGGACACAAACGAAGTACACGAAGTTGCAATGGCTAACTTTTAACTAAACAAATCCCAAGGAAAAGCTACTAGATGGATCTACTTATATAGGAGCAAGGGGTGGCGGCCAAGGAGGTGGGAGGACGTCCCAAGGCAGCCTAAAACTAAATCTAGGTCGTACAAGGCCAATGGGCCCAAGTGGAGGTGATGTAACACCTTTGGACTTGTAGTTTGACTCGGATTCTGCTGCAGCATCAGATTGTTTCGTCCACAACTCAACGCTCCGGACGAATTTGAAGGTGATTCCAATTGGGTTGGAAAGTGCACGAAATCTAGTTTCCAACAAAAAAAAGAATCACCCAATTCGGAGTCCGTATGAAAAACTTGTGTCCGTTTTGAGTCAGGTGTGTCTGTGCAGTCCGAATCTGAATCCAGAACGTGAGAGACTTGGACTCTATCTTCTCTTGGGCCAAAAGTGACGTGAGAGAACTTTTTGGACAGCAAATAAACATCTCTTTCTTCCTTATCTTCATATGTGGATTGTACAAATGTCCCATGCACCTGCAATTAGACAAAACACAAAAGTGTGTGAAGTATTTTTGTTCTGGATAACATAAATAGATTATTGAATAGTTTGCACTAGAAATCACCTGACAAATATGCATATATGCAATATTTTTGGTCATATCCAAGGTAGTCATGTCCTCATCATCCTCCCCTTCTTGAAAATAAAGCCGTCCTCGGCGTTGGTTAATCTGAAATGTGGCTAACAAAAGAGACAAGGTGTACATGTTGTATATGTATATGTCATCCATTTTTACTTCCCTTGATTTTTGCATATATGACACATGAATAGATGAGTAACTTGCATAGTTCATAAAATCTAAAGCCAAAAAATTAGCACAAGAAGTAGAAGGCATGAAAATATTGCAACTCAGTTTGCACATATAAGTGAAGCTCTTATTCATTTCAAAAGATAGACAATGTTCATCATTAAACCATCCCAACATTGGTGAATAAACCTTACTTGCATCAAATTTACATGCTACAACATGCTTAAATAAGCAAACATGCAATAAGTCATTCAACACAGAATCATCACCAAGATTACAGGTCATATCAAAATGATTAAACATTGGTTCTTTTGCATCAATAGTTAATTCAATGGGTGCACTCAAAATTGTTGGTATTTCAGTTGTTTGATCACATGGCAAAGTCAAATTATCAACGTAGTCCTCTAAAATAGGTGGTGTGATCAAAGTAGTGGGTAGCTCATCAGATGGTGCATTCAAATTGACAAGGCATTCATCATTTTCATGTAGAGATGGAAGATCAATACCTTTGTCATTACCTCTTATGATCAACTCAGATGATGTAGCCACTCTCGGGGGCGATGTGTCACATGGTGGAGGTGATGTAGTCCTGACAACAACGGATGTGGTTGTCATAGTATGCCTAGTAGTTGAAGGAACAATCATACCAACTCTTGGAATGTGCATCGTGCGCTTGTTCTCCTCGTGGCCAACACGTCGTTTTATTTCCTGTTCAGCTTTGCAAGCAAGATGAAACAAATGGTCCATAGGATAACACTCTTCATGAATTAGTATCTCTTGAATATCACGGTTTAATCCTCCCCAAAATCTATCCATAAAATCATCTTCACTTTCTTCTAAAGAGGAATGCAACAAGGTAGTTTGTAAATCATCATAATATTTTGTTACAGTTTCACTACCTTGTTTTAAGTGTTGCAACTTCTTAATCATGTCACGAGTATAATAAGCAGGGACGAAAGTATGTCGCATGGCAAGTTTCAAATCATCCCAAGTAGTAGGTATATAATCAGGGTGTAACCGACAATATTCACTCCACCAAACCAAAGCATAACCAGTGAAAGAACCAACCGCAACCTTAACCTTTTTATGTTCGTCGAAATTATGGGAAGCAAATATGTTTTTTATGTCGAACTCCCATTCAATATATAAAGCAGGTTTAAAACGGCCATTAAATGGTGGTATAGATACATTAACCTGATCATGTGCATTTGGATGTTTGTGCACCTCTCGTGACGGTTGTGGTATTTGCAAAGGTGGTGGCACGTCTCCCGCGATCGACAAAGCCCATGAATTGACTCTGGATCCTGTCATGATTAGTAGAACAAGAAACACACAAGAATATGATCCTACAGACTACGAACAAGTGGTGGTGGTGGGTGTCACAAATCCGTCAAGCAAACCTCAAATTCTTACCAGTTCTTACCCAGCAGCAGGCGGTGATCGGCAACCGTTGTAGTCAAAAACTCTCAAAGCTTGGATAGAGCGATTACCAGGGAGAGTCAAACGCACGACGTAGATGTATGTGGAGCTGGGAAGGCTTATAATATGGTAGCAAAAAGGGTCAGCAATAATCAATTCAGAGATGCAAAGTTGAATAAACGCTCAACGACGGTACTGTGCTGGTCCTAGGCTAGACTGTGCTAGAGACGCGAGCCTAGAACACTAACAAAATCACGCGCGGCACGTAAACAAGGGAAAAGCACACTCTGGAATTTTTTTTTCGCTCTTTTTTTTTTGCGCT
>NW_021211052.1:99559-119875 GCF_002162155.2 Triticum dicoccoides | reverse complement strand
ACTGTCCGGACCCAAAAACTGGAAACGGGTCAAAAAAAAACTTCCTATAATGGCACCTGTCTCAAAACACTCAGAAACACCTTAAAATAGGATAGCCAGAAATTTTTTCGAAAAATGCGTTTTCGAAAAATTTTGGGCCTAAACGGAGCGTGGCTACCCGACTCTTTTTTTTTTTTTTCCGAAACCTACTCCGGCAAGGAAACACGAATCGGAAACTAGATGGATCTCGAAAACAAACCTAATATGACAAGAACTCGGATTGGTGGTGGATATATGGTGGTAGATGGCAGCGGTGGTGGTATATGACAGCTGTGGTGGTATATGGATACGGATTCGAAGCGGTGGCGGATAAACGGTGGTGGTAGATGGCAGGGGTGATGATGATGGTGCGGCGGCGGCGTGACAACTTATGACCAGAACTCGAAACTCTAAAAGACTAGACTCTAAGACCAGCAACTAGACACGACGATGCAACCGCAAATTCAACAAAGCAAAACCCTAAAAAGATTATGCAAAGGCTCAGATTGGTTCGGATATGATGAACTAACCCTAATTTTTTTTGTGGCTTCTTCGTGGACTGTAGGTATGAAGAACAGACTCGATCTAAACTACGAAAAACTGTAAAATCTCACCGAGCAACCTGGAAATCTGATACCACTTGATAGAGGCAAAGGTGTCCCGTCTTTCGATGAGATGATGGATATCGCTTTGGTGGAAGTCGACTTTGACGATCCGACTACGAACGTGCGAGGACGTCGCGCCTTAGCAATCGCTAAACCAACTCCGAGAGGTTATTGACCACGCCGGAGCACGATCAACCTGACCACGAGGGTCTGTTTCCTGCGAGCAAACGAAGAACAAGCAAGAAACTAAGATTGCAATCTGGATATACAACAACTCTCTCTCCAACTTTCCTCTTGAAAAGTTTGAGCCAATTTTCTGATAAATTCTTTCAAAGAATGCTACTAACTCAAGCTTTCCAATGCAAAAAGAATCACTCAATTCCGAGTTGATATGAGGAGTCAAAGAATTCTAAAACTGGCCTGAAAAATTGGAACAAGTTGTGTTCACGAACTTCAGAGGGCAAAATGACCTATTTAGAAGCCGATTTTGAGGTGTCAAATATTGAACTAGCTTCTGCAACTATTTAGATGCGTCTCGTCGCTAGCTTCAATTTGAGTACTTACGGAGCAAAACGGACTTCGTATGAGGAAGATACACCTGTTTTACTGAACAGTGCGCAAAACAGATTCCAATCCGAATTCAGGTACGAGATTGATTCTAGATAGATCCGATTTTTTTTTCTTCTCTCTTTTTTTTTCTCACGTTTTTTTTTTCTTTTTCCTCTCTCTCTTTTTCTTTTTTTTCCTCTCTTTTTTTTCCTCTATCTTTTTTTTCTCCCTCTTTCCAAGACAAACTAGATAAGATGCAGATTGGATCAGGCGAAGATGTGAATGACCTCAACTATGATTATGACAATGAACAGTGCGTAGCACATGGTGGAATTTAATGGATGGGATGGTGGACAGCGGAAGGGATAATGATGCAGCGGCGGCGTGATTAATGTGAACAGAACTCGAAACTCTAAAGGAACTAGACACTAAGACCAGCAACTAACACGACGATGCAACCGATAATTCAACTATGCAAGCAATGAATAGAAAATTGCAAAGGCTCAGACTGGCTTGGATAAATGATGAACAGATCTAACTTTTTTATGGCTTTTTCATGGACTGTAGGTATGAATGACAGATGCGATCTAAACTATGAAAAACTGTAAAATCTCACCGAGCAACCTGAAAACTGATACCACTTGATAGAGGCGAGGTGTCCCGATCTTTCGATGAGATGATAACTATCGATTTGGTGGAGATGACTTTGACGATCCGAGTACAAACGTGCACGACGTTGCGCCTTAGCAATCGCTAAACCAACTCCGAGAGGTTATTGACCACGCTGGAGCACGATCAACCTGACCACGGAAGTCTATTCCTGCAAGCAATCGAAGAACGAGCAAGAATATGATAAAGCAATCTGAATATTGCGAATATATATGAAGTATTGATAATGGTGGGGATCCGGAAGCGGTCTTGGTCTGGTCGTTGGACACAAACGAAGTACACGAAGTTGCAATGGCTAACTTTTAACTAAACAAATCCCAAGGAAAAGCTACTAGATGGATCTACTTATATAGGAGCAAGGGGTGGCGGCCAAGGAGGTGGGAGGACGTCCCAAGGCAGCCTAAAACTAAATCTAGGTCGTACAAGGCCAATGGGCCCAAGTGGAGGTGATGTAACACCTTTGGACTTGTAGTTTGACTCGGATTCTGCTGCAGCATTAGATTGTTTCGTCCACAACTCAACGCTCCGGACGAATTTGAAGGTGATTCCAATTGGGTTGGAAAGTGCACGAAATCTAGTTTCCAACAAAAAAAGAATCACCCAATTCGGAGTCCGTATGAAAAACTTGTGTGCGTTTTGAGTCAGGTATGTCTGTGCAGTCCGAATCTGAATCCAGAACGTGAGAGACTTGGACTCTATCTTCTCTTGGGCCAAAAGTGACGTGAGAGAACTTTTTGGACAGCAAACAAACATCTCTTTCTTCCTTATCTTCATATGTGGATTGTACAAATGTCCCATACACCTGCAATTAGATAAAACACAAAAGTGTGTGAAGTATTTTTGTTCTGGATAACATAAATAGATTATTGAATAGTTTGCACTAGAAATCACCTGACAAATATGCATATATGCAATATTTTTGGTCATATCCAAGGTAGTCATGTCCTCATCAGAGATGGTGGAGAAGCTTTCTCTCACCACAAGACCACATCCACATCCTTACTACATCCAATGGTTCAACAACAGCGGCAAGGTTAAGGTAACACGTACTGTTCGTGTGCATTTTAGTATCTCTACATATGCTGATTATGTTGATTGTGATGTGGTACCTATGCAAGCATGTTCCTTATTACTTGGTAGACCATGGCAATTTGATAAAAATTCTGTACACCATGGTAGAAACAATCACTATACTCTTGTTCATAAGGATAAAAATATTACTTTGCTTCCTATGACTCCTGATTCCATTTTGAAAGATGATATTAATAGAGCTAATAAAGCACAACAGGAGAAGAATAAGAGTGAAAATCAGACTGTGGCAAAAGAATTTGAGCAACAAATGAAGCCTAATAATAAACCATCTAGTGTTGCTTCTGAAATTAAATTGAAAAGTGCATGTTTATTTGCCACCAAATCTGATATTGATGAGCTAGATTTCAGCAAATCTGTTTGCTATGCTTTTGTGTGCAAAGAGGCATTATTTTCATTCGAGGACGTGCCTTCCTCTTTGCCTCCTGCTGTCACTAACATTTTGCAGGAGTTCGCTGATGTTTTTCCACAAGACGTGCCACCGGGATTACCGCCTATTCGAGGGATTGAGCATCAGATTGACTTAATTCCCGGTGCTTCACTGCCAAACCGTGCACCATACCGTACCTTATGAGGACATGACTACCTTGGATATGACCAAAAATATTGCATATATGCATATTTGTCAGGTGATTTCTAGTGCAAACTATTCAATAATCTATTTATGTTATCCAGAACAAAAATACTTCACACACTTTTGTGTTTTGTCTAATTGCAGGTGTATGGGACATTTGTACAATCCACATATGAAGATAAGGAAGAAAGAGATGTTTATTTGCTGTCCAAAAAGTTCTCTCACGTCACTTTTGGCCCAAGAGAAGATAGAGTCCAAGTCTCTCACATTCTGGATTCAGATTCGGACTGCACAGACACACCTGACTCAAAACAGACACAAGTTTTTCATACGGACTCCGAATTGGGTGATTCTTTTTTTGTTGGAAACTAGATTTCGTGCACTTTCCAACCCAATTGGAATCACCTTCAAATTCGTCCGGAGCGTTGAGTTGTGGACGAAACAATCTGATGCTGCAGCAGAATCCGAGTCAAACTACAAGTCCAAAGGTGTTACATCACCTCCACTTGGGCCCATTGGCCTTGTACGACCTAGATTTAGTTTTACGCTGCCTTGGGACGTCCTCCCACCTCCTTGGCCGCCACCCCTTGCTCCTATATAAGTAGATCCATCTAGTAGCTTTTCCTTGGGATTTGTTTAGTTAAAAGTTAGCCATTGCAACTTCGTGTACTTCGTTTGTGTCCAACGACCAGACCAAGACCGCTTACGGATCCCCACCATTATCAATACCTCATATATATTTGCAATATTCAGATTGCTTTATCATATTCTTGCTCGTTCTTCGATTGCTTGCAGGAATAGACCTTCGTGGTCAGGCTGACCGTGCTTCCGGCATCGTCAGTAACCTCAGGAGATTGGTTTAGCGATTGCTAAGGCGCAACGTCGTGCACGTTTGTAGTCGGATCATCAAAGTCGTCTCCACCAAATCGATAGTTATCATCTCATCGAAAGATCGGGACACCCCCGCCTCTATCAAGTGGTATCAGTTTTCAGGTTGCTTGATAGAGGCAAAGGTGTCCCGTCTTTCGATGAGATGGTGGATTTCGCTTTGGTGGAAGTCGACTTTGACGATCCGACTACGAACGTGCGAGGACGTCGCGCCTTAGCAATCGCTAAACCAACTCCGAGAGGTTATTGACCACGCCGGAGCACGATCAACCTGACCACGAGGGTCTGTTTCCTGCAAGCAAACGAAGAACAAGCAAGAAACTAAGATTGCAATCTGGATATTGCGAATATAAGATGAAAGCTTTATTGATCAAGGTGGGGTTCTGTGACGCCTTTGTCTGGTCGTTGAACACAAACGAAGTACGCGAAGTTGCAGCTATGGCGAACTTTTAATCTAGACAAAACCCAAAGTCTAAACGATGCCCTAAGGGCTGTATATATGGAGGAAGAGGGGGGAATTTCGTGGCCCTTGGTGGAGGAGTCCGAAATCAACCCTATCTCTTGTTTCCCCACACATACGGACTCTAAAAATAGCCTATACTTATGTATTTCGAAATTACATGGGCCTGGCCCAATAATAAGGTGACGCAGCACCTAAAATAGCCTCGGGACGAAATTTATGAAGTGGCATCTTGTATATTTCGTCCAAGGCTTCATGCACCCATTATGGTGGCTTCAAAGTTCTGAAATCATCACTTGTAACTCCGTTCTTGTTCCCCTTGCGCATGCCATCATCTCCATGCTTGTTCTTGCTCCAATGTTCATCCTTCTCCAAGCTAGGCCCTTCATTTGTAAGCAAAACAAATGTTTCCAATTTAGGCAGCATCATATTCTCATGAACATTAGAATCATTAAAACAATTGTTACACCCACAGCCCCTGCTGCTATACATACTGGACCAATTACTAGAGCTCGTGCACGCCAACTAAATTACCAGGTACTTTCAGAAGAGGAAGGCACGTCCTCGAATGAAAATAATGCCTCTTTGCACACAAAAGCATAGCAAACAGATTTGCTGAAATCTAGCTCATCAATATCAGATTTGGTGGCAAATAAACATGCACTTTTCAATTTAATTTCAGAAGCAACACTAGATGGTTTATTATTAGGCTTCATTTGTTGCTCGAATTCTTTTGCCACAATCTGATTTTCACTCTTATTCGTCTCCTGTTTTGCTTTATTAGCTCTATTCTTTCAAAATGGAATCAGGAGTCATAGGAAGCAAAGTAATATTTTTATCCTTATGAACAAGAGTATAGTGATTGTTTCTACCATGGTGTACAGAATTTTTATCAAATTGCCATGGTCTACCAAGTAATAAGGAACATGCTTGCATAGGTACCACATCACAATCAACATAATCAGCATATGTAGAGATACTAAAATGCACACGAACAGTACGTGTTACCTTAACCTTGCCGCTGTTGTTGAACCATTGGATGTAGTAAGGATGTGGATGTGGTCTTGTGGTGAGAGAAAGCTTCTCCACCATCTCCATGCTAGCCAAGTTGTTGCAGCTCCCTCCGTCTATTATGACGCGCACAGAACGTTCCTTCACAACTCCCTTGGTATGGAACAAATTGTGCCTCTGATTTTGCTCAGCTTGTGTGACCTGCACACTCAAAACACGTTGAGCAACTAAACATTCATACCTGTCAGCGTCTTCAGGAGCCATGTATTGCGTCTCATGATCAGAATCATCTCCACCATGTTCTTCACGTGTAATAAGAGCCAATGTCTCCTCATCATAGTCACTAGCGGACTCATATCCACTATCCGCGGTAGCAATCATCACACGCGGAGATTTGCATTCCCTCGCATAATGACCTCCTCCCTTACAACGACGACAAATAATATCACTTGTGTGCCCTGTTGATGCCATGGAAGAAGAAGAACGCTGTGCAGGCCCCGCAGGTGCGCTCTTGGCAGATAATGGTGGTTGTGCCTGTTTTCTTGTATCACGGCTGGAGGTGGCACCGGATGGAGGTGCTGGTGCAGTTGAAGTAGAAGATGCACGTGGTGTCCATGATGAAGGTCGGCCTGCAGAAAAGTTAGTTCGCCCCAATGCTTGTCGATCCTGCACTTCACGTTCAGCTTTACAAGCAAGATGGAATAAACGAGTGATATTAGTATACTCCTTATAGTCTAGAATGGTCTGAATCTCTCTATTTAATCCACCCAGAAAACGTGCAAGCATAGCTTCATTCTCCTTAACAATACCACATCTAATCATGCCAGTTTGTAATTCCTGATAATATTCTTCTACAGAATTTTTCCCTTGTCTTAAACGCTGCAATTTTTGAAGCAATTCACGTTGATAATATGGTGGAACCCAACGCGTACGCATAGCAGTTTTCAAAGCAGCCCAAGTAGTTGGAATAGGATATAATCTACAATGTTCAGACCACCATACACATGCAAAACTAGTGAAAGCACAAACAGCAGCAGCAACTCGTCTCTCCTCAGGATATTGTAAACATGTAAATCGTTGTTCAGTTCCTAAATCCCAAGTAAGATATATATCAGGAACATATCTACCCTCAAATGGTGGAATATTCAATTTCAGTTCAGGAATATGGACATCATCGCGTACCTGAGGTGGTGGTGCAGGCCTACCATTACGAATATATACCTGAGGTCGACCTGCTGGTGGGTGGTGCTGGTGGCTGCTCGTAGATCTGATTTTGATCAACCTCATCCTCATAATCGCCCGCATACTCATCATCCTCCTGGGTACCAGCAGGAGCAGTAGCAGGAGCCAAAGAAGCACCAACAGCAGTAACAGCGGCACCAGAATTTTGTCCTGGCTCAATAGGAACACGCTGTGCTCGTCCATACTGATTCGGAAGGGGGCGTAGTTGTTGTTGTTGCAGAGGTGCGACAGGTGCAGCCGGTGGTGGAAGATGTGCAAGCAGTTTATTAAATCTGTTATCGAGCTTTGTTTCGAACGTCTTCTCAAGGCCAGTGATCTTCTCCATGGTCTCTTCAAAATTGTTCAGCACATCTTGTACCTGTTCAGTCATCATTTGCTGAAACTTATCATGAAGCTCCTTGTTCGATAAGTTCTCCCAGTCAATCTCGTCGGCTTGTGATCCTGGCATGGTTAGCAGCAATAGAAACACACAAGAATATGATCCTACAGACTACTAAGAAGTGGTGGTGGTGTATCACAAATCCGTCAAGCAAATCTCAAATTCTTACCAGTTCTTACCCAGCAGCAGGCGTGATCGGCAACCGTTGTAGTCAAAAACTCTCAAAGCTTGGATAGAGCGATTACCAGGGAGAGTCAAACACACGACGTAGATGTATGTGGAGCTGGGAAGGCTTATAGTATGGTAGCAAAAAGGGTCAGCAATAATCAATTCAGAGATGCAAAGTTGAATAAACGCTCAACGACGGTACTGTGCTGGTCCTAGGCTAGACTGTGCTAGAGACGCGAGCCTAGAACACCAATAAAATCACGGCGCGGCACGTAAACAAGGGAAAAGCACACTCTGAATTTATTTTTTTCGCTCTTTTTTTTTGCGCTCTTTTTTTTCGCTGTTTTTTTTTGCGAAAAATCACTATAATGGCGAGTGTCTCAAAACTCTTCCTCGCTCAAACTGACAGGATGGGCACGAAATTTTTTCGACCAATTTTTTTTTTCGACTGCCCGGAGCCAAAAACTGGAAACGGGTCAAAAAAACTTCCTATAATGGCACCTGTCTCAAAACACTCAGAAACACCTAAAAATAGGATAGCCAGATTTTCTTTTCGAAAAATGTGTTTTCGAGAATTTTTGGGCCTAAACGGAGCGTGGTTTCCGGACTCTTTTTTTTTTCTTTTTTCCGAAACCTACTCCGGCAAGGAAACACGAATCGGAATCTAGATGGATCTCGAAAACAAACCTAATATGACAAGAACTCGGATTCGTGGTGGATATATGGTGGTAGATGGCAGCGGTGGTGGTATATGACAGCTGTGGTGGTATATGGATACGGATTCGAAGCGGTGGCGGATAAGCGGTGGTGGTAGATGGCAGGGGTGATGATGATGGTGCGGCGGCGGCGTGACAACTTATGACCAGAACTCGAAACTCTAAAAGACTAGACTCTAAGACCAGCAACTAGACACGACGATGCAACCGCAAATTCAACAAAGCAAAACCCTAAAAAGATTATGCAAAGGCTCAGATTGGTTCGAATATGATGAACTAACCCTATTTTTTTTGTGGCTTTTTCGTGGACTATAGGTATGAAGAACAGACTCGATCTAAACTACGAAAAACTGTAAAATCTCACCGAGCAACCTGGAAATCTGATACCACTTGATAGAGGCAAAGGTGTCCCGTCTTCCGATGAGATGATGGATATCGCTTTGGTGGAAGTCGACTTTGACGATCCGACTACGAACGTGCGAGGACGTCGCGCCTTAGCAATCGCTAAACCAACTCCGAAAGGTTATTGACCACGCCGGAGCACGATCAACCTGACCACGAGGGTCTGTTTCCTGCGAGCAAACGAAGAACAAACAAGAAACTAAGATTGCAATCTGGATATTGCGAATATAAGATGAAAGCTTTATTGATCAAGGTGGGGTTCCGTGACGCCTTTGTCTGGTCGTTGAACACAAATGAAGTACGCGAAGTTACAACTATGGCGAACTTTTAATCTAAACAAAACCCAAAGTCTAAACGATGCCCTAAGGGCTGTATATATGGAGGAAGAGGGGGGAATTTCGTGGCCCTTGGTGGAGGGGTCCGAAATCAACCCTATCTTTTGTTTCCCCACACATACGGACTCTAAAAATAGCATATACTTATGTATTTCGAAATTACATGGGCCTGGCCCAATAATAAGGTGACGCAGCACCTAAAATAGCCTCGGGACGAAATTTATGAAGTGGCATCTTGTATATTTTGTCCAAGGCTTCATGCACCCATTATGGTGGCTTCAAAGTCCTGAAATCATCACGTGTAACTCCGTTCTTGTTTCCCTTGCGCATGCCATCATCTCCATGCTTGTTCTTGCTCCAATGTTCATCCTTCTCCAAGCTAGGCCCTTCATTTGTAAGCAAAACAAATGTATCCAATTTAGGCAGCATCATATTCTCATGAACATTAGAATCATTACCAAGAAACGAAAGTACCTGGTAATTTAGTTGGCGTGCACGAGCTCTAGTAATTGGTCCAGTATGTATAGCAGCAGGGGCTGTGGGTGTAACAATTGTATTGATGTCCTCATCATTGTACGACCTAGATTTAGTTTTAGGCTGCCTTGGGACGTCCTCCCACCTCCTTGGCTGCCACCCCTTGCTCCTATATAAGTAGATCCATCTAGTAGCTTTTCCTTGGGATTTGTTTAGTTAAAAGTTAGCCATTGCAACTTCGTGTACTTCGTTTGTGTCCAACGACCAGACTAAGACCGCTTCCGGATCCCCACCCTTATCAATACTTCATATATATTTGCGATATTCAGATTGCTTTATCATATTCTTGCTTGTTCTTCGATTGCTTGCAGGAATAGACCTTCGTGGTCAGGCTGACCGTGCTTCCAGCATCTTCAGTAACCTCAGGAGATTGGTTTAGCGGTTGCTAAGGCACAACGTCGTGCACGTTTGTAGTCGGATCGTCAAAGTCGTCTCCACCAAATCGATAGTTATCATCTCATCGAAAGATCGGGACACCCCGCCTCGATCAAGTGGTATCAGTTTTCAGGTTGCTCGGTGAGAATTTCCAGTTTTTCCTAGTGATGAGGACATGACTACCTTGGATATGACCAAAAATATTGCATATATGCATATTTGTCAGGTGATTTCTAGTGCAAACTATTCAATAATCTATTTATGTTATCCAGAACAAAAATACTTCACACACTTTTGTGTTTTGTCTAATTGCAGGTGTATGGGACATTTGTACAATCCACATATGAAGATAAGGAAGAAAGAGATGTTTATTTGCTGTCCAAAAAATTCTCTCACGTCACTTTTGGCCCAAGAGAAGATAGAGTCCAAGTCTCTCACGTTCTGGATTCAGATTCGTACTGCACAGACATACCTGACTCAAAACGCACACAAGTTTTTCATACGGACTCCGAATTGGGTGATTCTTTTTTTGTTGGAAACTAGATTTCGTGCACTTTCCAACCCAATTGGAATCACCTTCAAATTCGTCCGGAGTGTTGAGTTGTGGACGAAACAATCTGATGCTGCAGCAGAATCCGAGTCAAACTACAAGTCCAAAGGTGTTACATCACCTCCACGTGGGCCCATTGGCCTTGTACGACCTAGATTTAGTTTTAGGCTGCCTTGGGACGTCCTCCCACCTCCTTGGCCGCCACCCCTTGCTCCTATATAAGTAGATCCATCTATTGGCTTTTCCTTGGGATTTGTTTAGTTAAAAGTTAGCCAACGCAACTACGTGTACTTCGTTTGTGTTCAACGACCAGACCAAGACCGCTTACGGATCCCCACCATTATCAATACCTCATATATATTTGCAATATTCAGATTGCTTTATCATATTCTTGCTCGTTCTTCGATTGTTTGCAGGAATAGACCTTCGTGGTCAGGCTGACCGTGCTTCCGGCATCGTCAGTAACCTCAGGAGATTGGTTTAGCGATTGCTAAGGCGCAACGTCGTGCACGTTTGTAGTCGGATCGTCAAAGTCGTCTCCACCAAATCGATAGTTATCATCTCATCGAAAGATCGGGACACCCTCGCCTCTATCAAGTGGTATCAGTTTTCAGGTTGCTCGGTGAGAATTTCCAGTTTTCCTAGATTAGATTTATTTTCTTACCTATTGTCCAAGAAAAAGCCACAAAAAAGAGTTAGATCTATTCATCCTTGGTCCAAGCCAGTCTGAGCCTTTGCAATTTTCTTTTCATTGCTTGCATAGTTGAATTATGGGTACAATCCACATATGAAGATAAGGAAGAAAGAGATGTTTATTTGCTGTCCAAAAAGTTCTCTCACGTCACTTTTGGCCCAAGAGAAGATAGAGTCCAAGTCTCTCACGTTCTGGATTCAGATTCGGACTGCACAGACACACCTGACTCAAAACGCACACAAGTTTTTCATACGGACTCCGAATTGGGTGATTCTTTTTTTGTTGGAAACTAGATTTCGTGCACTTTCCAACCCAATTGGAATCACCTTCAAATTCGTCCGGAGCGTCGAGTTGTGGGCGAAACAATCTGATGCTGCAGCAGAATCCGAGTCAAACTACAAGTCCAAAGGTGTTACATCACCTCCACTTGGGCCCATTGGCCTTGTACGACCTAGATTTAGTTTTAGGCTGCCTTGGGACGTCCTCCCACCTCCTTGGCCTCCACCCCTTGCTCCTATATAAGTAGATCCATCTAGTAGCTTTTCCTTGGGATTTGTTTAGTTAAAAGTTAGCCAACGCAACTTCGTGTACTTCGTTTGTGTCCAACGACCAGACCAAGACCGCTTACGGATTCCCACCATTATCAATACCTCATATATATTTGCAATATTCAGATTGCTTTATCATATTCTTGCTCGTTCTTCGATTGCTTGCAGGAATAGACCTTCGTGGTCAGGCTGACCGTGCTTCCGGCATCGTCAGTAACCTCAGGAGATTGGTTTAGCGATTGCTAAGGCGCAACGTCGTGCACGTTTGTAGTCGGATCGTCAAAGTCGTCTCCACCAAATCGATAGTTATCATCTCATCGAAAGATCGGGACACCCTCGCCTCTATCAAGTGGTATCAGTTTTCAGGTTGCTCGGTGAGAATTTCTAGTTTTCCTAGATTAGATTTATTTTCTTACCTATTGTCCAAGAAAAAGCCACAAAAAAGAGTTAGATCTATTCATCCTTGGTCCAAGCCAGTCTGAGCCTTTGCAATTTTCTTTTCATTGCTTGCATAGTTGAATTATCGGTTGCATCGTCGTGTCGAGTTGCTGGTCTTAGTGTCTAGTTCCTTTAGAGTTTCGAGTTCTGTTCACATTAGTCACGCAGCCGCTGCATCATTATCCCATCCGCTGTCCACCATCCAATCCACCAATTTCCACCACGTGCTACGCACTGTTTATTGTCATAATCATAGTTGAGGTCACTCACATCTTCGCCTGATCGAATCTGCATCTTATCTAGTTTGTCTTGGAAAGAGGGAGAAAAAGAAGATAAAGAAAAAAAGAGAGAAAAAAGGAAAGAAAAAAAAGAAAAAGAGGGAGAAGAAAAAGAAAAAAAAGCGTGAGAAAAAAAAAGAGAGAAGAAAAAAAATTGGATCTATCTAGAATCAATCTCGTACCTGAATTCGGATTGGAATCTGTTTTGTGCACTGTTCAGTAAAACGGCTTGGCTATTGTTTCACATCATTATCTTTACTGCCGTTGTGATCTTCACTTATATCTTGCTGTCGAGAGCTACTTTGTATCCTTCATTGATGCTGGTTGTGCTACGACGTGATCTCATTAGTGTTCTAGGCTCGCGTCTCTAGTTCGGTCTAGCCTAGGACCAGCACAGTACCGTCGTTGAGCATTTATTCAACATTGCATCTTTGAATTGATTATTGCTAATCTTTTGCTACCATATATAGCCAACCCAGCTCCACATATTTCTACACCGTGTATACGTACGCTCCCCTGGCAATCGCTTTACTCAATATTCGGAGTTACTTGACACCGCTGGTTGCCGATCACCGCCTGCTGCATGGTAAGAACTTGTAAGACATTGATATTTGCTTTAGTGTGAGCGTTTTACCACCACATCCTAGTAGTTATAGGAACATTATTTTTGGGTTTTGTTTCTTGTTCTACTAATCATGACAGGATCCAGAGTCAATTCATGGGCTTTGTCGATCGCGGGAGACGTGCCACCACCTTTGCAAATACCACAACCGTCACGAGAGGTGCACAAACATCCAAATGCACATGATCAGGTTAATGTATCTATACCACCATTTAATGGCCGTTTCAAACCTGCTTTATATATTGAATGGGAGTTCGACATAAAAAATATATTTGCTTCCCATAATTTCAATGAACATAAAAAGGTTAAGGTTGCGGTTGGTTCTTTCACTGGTTATGCTTTGGTTTGGTGGAGTGAATATTGTCGGTTACACCCTGATTATATACCTACTACTTGGGATGATTTGAAACTTGCCATGCGACATACTTTCGTCCCTGCTTATTATACTCGTGACATGATTAAGAAGTTGCAACACTTAAAACAAGGTAGTGAAACTGTAACAAAATATTATAATGATTTACAAACTACCTTGTTGCATTCCTCTTTAGAAGAAAGTGAAGATGATTTTATGGATAGATTTTGGGGAGGATTAAACCGTGATATTCAAGAGATACTAATTCATGAAGAGTGTTATCCTATGGACCATTTGTTTCATCTTGCTTGCAAAGCTGAACAGGAAATAAAACGACGTGTTGGCCACGAGGAAAACAAGCGCACGGTGCACATTCCAAGAGTTGATATGATTGTTCCTTCAACTACTAGGCATACTATGACAACCACATCCGTTGTTGTCAGGACTACATCACCTCCACCATGTGACACATCGCCCCCGAGAGTGGCTACATCACTGAGTTGATCATAAGAGGTAATGACAAAGATACTGATCTTCCATCTCTACATGAGAATGAAGAATGCCTTGTCAATTTGAATGCACCATCTGATGAGCTACCCACTACTTTGATCACACCACCTATTTTAGAGGACTACGTTGATAATTTGACTTTGCCATGTGATCAAATAACTGAAATACCAACAATTTTGAGTGCACCCATTGAATTAACTATTGATGCAAAAGAACCAATGTTTAATCATTTTGATATGACCTCTAATCTTGGTGATGATTCTGTGTTGAATGACTTATTGCATGTTTGCTTATTTAAGCATGTTGTAGCATGTAAATTTGATGCAAGTAAGGTTTATTCACCAATGTTGGGATGGTTTAATGATGAACATTGTCAATCTTTTGAAATGAATAAGAGCTTCACTTATATGTGCAAACTGAGTTGCAATATTTTCATGCCTTCTACTTCTTGTGCTAATTTTTTGGCTTTAGATTTTATGAACTGTGCAAGTTACTCATCTATTCATGTGTCGTATATGCAAAAATCAAGGGAAATAAAAATGGATGACATATACATATACAACATGTACACCTTGTCTCCTTTGTTAGCCACATTTCAGATTAAGCAACGCCGAGGACGGCTTTATTTTCAAGAAGGGGAGGATGATGAGGACATGACTACCTTGGATATGACCAAAAATATTGCATATATGCATATTTGTCAGGTGATTTCTAGTGCAAACTATTCAATTATCTATTTATGTTATCCAGAACAAAAATACTTCACACACTTTTGTGTTTTGTCTAATTGCAGGTGTATGGGACATTTGTACAATCCACATATGAAGATAAGGAAGAAAGAGATGTTTATTTGCTGTCCAAAAAATTCTCTCACGTCACTTTTGGCCCAAGAGAAGATAGAGTCCAAGTCTCTCACGTTCTGGATTCAGATTCGGACTGCACAGACATACCTGACTCAAAACGCACACAAGTTTTTCATACGGACTCCGAATTGGGTGATTCTTTTTTTGTTGGAAACTAGATTTCGTGCACTTTCCATCCCAATTGGAATCACCTTCAAATTCGTCCGGAGTGTTGAGTTGGGGACGAAAGAATCTGATGCTGCAGCAGAATCCGAGTCAAACTACAAGTCCAAAGGTGTTACATCACCTTCACTTGGGCCCATTGGCCTTGTACGACCTAGATTTAGTTTTAGGCTGCCTTGGGACGTCCTCCCACCTCCTTGGCCGCCACCCCTTGCTCCTATATAAGTAGATCCATCTAGTAGCTTTTCCTTGGGATTTGTTTAGTTAAAAGTTAGCCAACGCAACTTCGTGTACTTCGTTTGTGTCCAACGACCAGACCAAGACCGCTTACGGATCCCCACCATTATCAATACCTCATATATATTTGCAATATTCAGATTGCTTTATCATATTCTTGCTCGTTCTTCGATTGCTTGCAGGAATAGACCTTCGTGGTCAGGCTGACCGTGCTTCCGGCATCGTCAGTAACCTCAGGAGATTGGTTTAGCGATTGCTAAGGCGCAACGTCGTGCACGTTTGTAGTCGGATCGTCAAAGTCGTCTCCACCAAATCGATAGTTATCATCTCATCGAAAGATCGGGACACCCTCGCCTCTATCACCTAGATTAGATTTATTTTCTTACCTATTGTCCAAAAAAAAGCCACAAAACAAAAGTTAGATCTATTCATCCTTTGTCCTAGCCAGACTGAGCCTTTGCAATTTTCTTTTCATTGTTTGCATTATTGAATTATCGGTTGCATCGCCGTGTCGAGTTGCTGGTCTTAGTGTCTGGTTCCTTTAGAGTTTCGAGTTCTTTTCACATTAGTCACGCAGCCGCTGCATCATTATCCCATCCGCTGTCCACCATCCCATCCACCAATTTCCACCATGTGCTACGCACTGTTTATTGTCATAATCATAGTTGAGGTCACTCACATCTTCGCCTGATCGAATCTGCATCTTATCTAGTTTGTCTTGAAAAGAGGGAGAAAAAGAATATAAAGAAAAAAAAGAGAGAAAAAAGGAAAGAAAAAAAAGAAAAAGAGGGAAAAGAAAAAGAGGGAGAAGAAAAAGAAAAAAAAAGCGTGAGAAAAAAAAAGAGAGAAGAAAAAAAATTGGATCTATCTACAATCAATCTCGTACCTGAATTCGGATTGGAATCTGTTTTGCGCACTGTTCAGTAAAACAGGTGTATCATCCTCATACGAAGTCCGTTTTGGCTCCGTGAGTACTCAAATTGAAGATAGCGACGAGCCTCATCTAAATAGTTGCAGAAGCTTGTTCAATATTTGACATCTCAAAATCGGCTTCTAAATAGGTCTTTTTGCCCTCCGAAGTTCGTGAACACAGCTTGTTCCAATTTTTTAGGCCAGTTTTAGAATTCTTTGACTCCTCATATCAACTCGGAATTGAGTGATTCTTTTTGCATTGGAAAGCTTGAGTTAGTAGCATTCTTTGAAAGAATTTATCAGAAAATTGTCTCAAACTTTTCAAGAGGAAAGTTGGAGAGAGAGTTGTTGTATATCCTGCTTGGCATTTGTTTTTCATCATTATCTTCACTGCCGTTGTGATCTTCACTTATATCTTGCTGTCAAGAGCTACTTAGTATCCTTCATTGATGCTAGTTGTGCTACGCCTTGACCTCATTAGTGTTCTAGGCTCGCGTCTCTAGTCCGGTCTAGCCTAGGACCAGCACAGTACCGTCGTTGAGCGTTTATTCAACATTGCATCTTTGAATTGATTATTGCTAATCTTTTGCTACCATATATAGCCAACCCAGCTCCACATATTTCTACACCGTGTATACGTACGCTCCCCTGGCAATCGCTTTACTCAATATTCAGAGTTACTGACACCGCTGGTTGCCGATCACCGCCTGCTGCATGGTAAGAACTTGTAAGACATTGATATTTGCTTTACTGTGAGCTTTTTACCACCACATACTAGTAGTTATAGGAACATTATTTTTGGGTTTTGTTTCTTGTTCTACTAATCATGACAGGATCCAGAGTCAATTCATGGGCTTTGTCGATTGCGGGAGACGTGCCACCACCTTTGCAAATACCACAACCGTCACGAGAGGTGCACAAACATCTAAATGCACATGATCAGGTTAATGTATCTATACCACCATTTAATGGCCGTTTTAAACCTGCTTTATATATTGAATGGGAGTTCGACATAAAAAATATATTTGCTTCCCATAATTTCGATGAACATAAAAAGGTTAAGGTTGCGGTTGGTTCTTTCACTGGTTATGCTTTGGTTTGGTGGAGTGAATATTGTCGGTTACACCCTGATTATATACCTACTACTTGGGATGATTTGAAACTTGCCATGCGACATACTTCCGTCCCTGCTTATTATACTCGTGACATGATTAAGAAGTTGCAACACTTAAAACAAGGTAGTGAAACTGTAACAAAATATTATGATGATTTACAAACTACCTTGTTGCTGATGAGGACATGACTACCTTGGATATGACCAAAAATATTGCATATATGCATATTTGTCAGGTGATTTCTAGTGCAAACTATTCAATAATCTATTTATGTTATCCAGAACAAAAATACTTCACACACTTTTGTGTTTTGTCTAATTGCAGGTGTATGGGACATTTGTACAATCCACATATGAAGATAAGGAAGAAAGAGATGTTTATTTGCTGTTCAAAAAGTTCTCTCACGTCACTTTTGGCCCAAGAGAAGATAGAGTCCAAGTCTCTCACGTTCTGGATTCAGATTCGGACTGCACAGACATACCTGACTCAAAACGCACACAAGTTTTTCATACGGACTCCGAATTGGGTGATTCTTTTTTTGTTGGAAACTAGATTTCGTGCACTTTCCAACCCAATTGGAATCACCTTCAAATTCGTACGGAGCGTTGAGTTGTGGACGAAACAATCTGATGCTGCAGCAGAATCCGAGTCAAACTACAAGTCCAAAGGTGTTACATCACCTCCACTTGGGCCCATGAGCCTTGTACGACCTAGGGTTAATTTTAGGCTGCCTTGGGACGTCCTCCCACCTCCTTGGCCGCCACCCCTTGCTCCTATATAAGTAGATCCATCTAGTAGCTTTTTCCTTGGGATTTGTTTAGTTAAAAGTTAGCCATTGCAACTTCGTGTACTTCGTTTGTGTCCAACGACCAGACCAAGACCGCTTACGGATCCCCACCTTTATCAATACTTCATATATACTCGCAATATTCAGATTGCTTTTATCATATTCTTGCTTGTTCTTCGATTGCTTGCAGGAATAGACCTTTGTGGTCAGGTTGATTGTGCTCCGGCGTGATCAATAACCTCTCGGAGTTGGTTTAGCGATTGCTAAGGCGCAACGTCGTGCACGTTTGTAGTCGGATCGTCAAAGTCGTCTCCACCAAATCGATAGTTATCATCTCATCGAAAGATCGGGACACCCCGCCTCTATCAAGTGGTATCAGTTTTCAGGTTGCTCGGTGAGAATTTCCAGTTTTCCTAGATTAGATTTATTTTCTTACCTATTGTCCAAGAAAAAGCCACAAAAAGAGTTAGATGTATTCATCCTTGGTCCAAGCCAGTCTGAGCCTTTACAATTTTCTTTTCATTGCTTGCATAGTTGAATTATCGGTTGCATCGTCGTGTCGAGTTGCTGGTCTTAGTGTCTAGTTCCTTTAGAGTTTCGAGTTCTGTTCACATTAGTCACGCAGCCGCTGCATCATTATCCCATCCGCTGTCCACCATCCCATCCACCAATTTCCACCATGTGCTACGCACTGTTTATTGTCATAATCATAATTGAGGTCACTCACATCTTCGCCTGATCGAATCTGCATCTTATCTAGTTTGTCTTGGAAAGAGGGAGAAAAAGAAGATAAAGAAAAAAAAAGAGAGAAAAAAGGAAAGAAAAAAAAGAAAAAGAGGGAGAAGAAATAGAACAAAAAGGCGTGAGAAAAAAAAGAGAGAAGAAAAAAAATTGGATCTATCTAGAATCAATCTCGTACCTGAATTCGGATTGGAATCTGTTTTGCGCACTGTTCAGTAAAACAGGTGTATCTTCCTCATACGAAGTCCGTTTGGGCACCGTGAGTACTCAAATTGAAGATAGCGACGAGCCGCATCTAAATAGTTGCAGAAGTTAGTTCAATATTTGACACCTCAAAATCGGCTTCTAAATAGGTCTTTTTGCCCTCCGAAGTTCGTGAACACAACTTGTTCCAATTTTTCAGGCCAGTTTTAGAATTCTTTGACTCCTCATATCAACTCGGAATTGAGTGATTCCTTTTGCATTGGAACGCTTGAGTTAGTAGCATTCTTTGAAAGAATTTATCAGAAAATTGTCTCAAACTTTTCAAGAGGAAAGTTGGAGAGAGAGTTGTTGTATATCCTGCTTGGCAGTTGTTTTTCATCATTATCTTCACTGCCGTTGTGATCTTCACTTATATCTTGCTGTCAAGAGCTACTTAGTATCCTTCATTGATGCTAGTTGTGCTACGCCGTGACCTCATTAGTGTTCTAGGCTCGCGTCTCTAGTCCGGTCTAGCCTAGGACCAGCACAGTACCGTCGTTGAGCGTTTATTCAACATTGCATCTTTGAATTGATTATTGCTAATCTTTTGCTACCCTATATAGCCAACCCAGCTCCACATATTTCTACACCGTGTATACATACGCTCCCCTGGCAATCGCTTTACTCAATATTCGGAGTTACTTGACACCGCTGGTTGCCGATCACCGCCTGCTGCATGGTAAGAACTTGTAAGACATTGATATTTGCTTTACTGTGAGTGTTTTACCACCACATCCTAGTAGTTATAGGAACATTATTTTTGGGTTTTGTTTCTTGTTCTACTAATCATGATAGAGGCAAAGGTGTCCCGTCTTTCGATGAGATGATGGATATCGCTTTGGTGGAAGTCGACTTTGACGATCCGACTACGAACGTGCGAGGACGTCGCGCCTTAGCAATCGCTAAACCAACTCCGAGAGGTTATTGACCACGCCGGAGCACGATCAACCTGACCACGAGGGTCTGTTTCCTGCGAGCAAACGAAGAACAAGCAAGAAACTGAGATTGCAATCTGGATATTGCGAATATAAGATGAAAGCTTTATTGATCAAGGTGGGGTTCTGTGACGCCTTTGTCTGGTCGTTGAACACAAACGAAGTACGCGAAGTTGCAGCTATGGCGAACTTTTAATCTAAACAAAACCCAAAGTCTAAACGATGCCCTAAGGGCTGTATATATGGAGGAAGAGGGGGGAATTTCGTGGCCCTTGGGGGAGGGGTCCGAAATCAACCCTATCTCTTGTTTCCCCA
>NW_021211052.1:64380-99549 GCF_002162155.2 Triticum dicoccoides | reverse complement strand
GGCATGAATCAAATATTTTAAAACTACAAGTACTTTAGGCATGATGCTTACAGCCTGAAGCGAAGAATGAATGCAATGACCAAACTAAAGTAATATAATTCATGGACTAATCCTAGAGACAGCCAGGTAAATCAGAGACTAAGTCAAACTAACGCTTAACCTAGGAGCAGCAGATACGAGCTCGGAATCCATGAACTAGTGTATCAAAAGCAGATCTGAATGAATCAGAATCTCAATGTGCACTTTCGCTGACGCCATCAACAGTGTGTGAGGGCTGCAGCATTTATGCTCTTCCTCCACTGCATGAAATTTCCCCACTCTGATGGACTGGCCTCACCATGCCAAAACTATAAAAAGAGGAAGAATATATCTGTGGTGGGCAGGAGTTGAAGTTCTGTACCTCATATACTTGGTGGCCGGCAGTGAGATGAGGGCGTGGGCGATGGCCTGCGACACAGCGGCGGCAAGGTAGTGCGAGGGGTCGTGGTGAAGATCTGGTCGATGGTGGCGGCGCCTGCGACTGGGAGCAGGAGGAGGAAGATCGACGCCCATGCCCCCGTCCGGTCGCCGAACCCCATCGGCCACCTCCTCGCAGCCGCCACTTTAGGTTCTGTGCTTCAATAATCAAATCAGATCATGACTAGGAAAATTTCCAAGGCCGATAAATAGAGAAATTTTTTGTCGAAGGATTCCCCCACCCAGGAAAGCAAATCAAGAAGAAACCATGAAATCTGTAGGCAGGCTAGGCTAATTATTAATTAATCAACCAACCTTTGTAGGGCAACCTAGGGATCTTCCTGGGGTCGGTGCCCTTGGGGGTGAAGAGGCCGGGGAAGAGAAGGTCATGCTCGTCCCCGCCGGCGAAGAGCACCCGCTTGGCACTCCGCGGAACCTCGCCAACAGCGAGTTCCCTCCGCGCGCAGCCTCCCGGAGGATGAGCAGCGAGAGGCAGACCGACGGCCGGTGGTCCCCGCCGCTGCCGTATAGCAGATCGAGTAGCACTTGTCGGACAGCTCCATGGATCCTGATTCGTGATTGAGAGGCAAAAGGAAGGAGATTAGGGAAGGAGGAGGATTTGCGGATGCTCGTAGAGGCCGTGAGAGAAGGGGGCGATTTGATTTTTTGCCACAGTTTACTTTGCTCTTTGACAATTTGCCACTGGTTACATAGTAATTGATTTTTTGCCACAACTTAGTTTGGACTTTGATCTTTTACCCTTTTTGCCTAAAAACAATCATTTAAATTGTAAGTGAAATTATATGCCTAAATACAGTGGCCAAACTACCCCTTGCACCTGTTTGACCAAACGAAGGAGCTCCAGTTCATATTTCCCAAGCTGCTGGGTAGGCACTCCCTGCCGCCGCCGCGCTTGCTCGTGCTGCTGCTCGCCTCCAGCCCTCGCTGCTACCCTCCACCGGCTGGTGCTGCTCCCCCCGCCGGCCGGTGCTGCTGTCTGCCGCTTGCCGTGCTGCTGCCCGCCGCCGGCCGTTGCTGCTCCCCGCACCGGCCCTTGGTGCTTCACGCAGCCCACCGCCGGACGTTTCTGCTCCCCGCGCCGGCCCTTGGTGCTTCACGCAGGCTCACCTTGCCGCGGCCCGCCGCGCCGTTGAATCCGTGCGCTGGTAATCCTAACCCTAGGTGGCCGAGGGAAGGGAGCGGGAGAGAGAGTACTCACCTTCCTCGCCGGGATGCAGCTGCCGCTGCGTGATGCCGCCGTCGGGGACGGGCTCCCGAGAACGAGGGGACGAGCGACCAGTGCGAGAGGAAGGGGATGAGCCTCTCCCGTTCGTGTTCTGGTCAATGTGTGGGGCAGGGGTATTCTGGTAATTTTACATGGGACCCACCTGACAGAGGGCAAAAAATCAAAGTCTCAAATAAGTTGTGGCAAAATATCAAAGACAAAGTAACCAGTGGCAAATTGTCAAAGTACAAAATAAGTGGTGGCAAAAAATCAAAAAACCCGAGAGAAGGGGAGGAGGTGTTGTCGGCGCAGCATCGGGGGCACGAGGTGGGGTCGCGTGAGGAGGCGTGTGGGAGAGGGAACGATAAACAAACCCCAACTCCTTTCTTCCTTTCTTTTCTCTCGCGTTTTTCTCTCGGCACAGTAAAATCGACGTGGCTATCGCCAGTGGTCCCCTTGATGCGTAGCTGAATGGTTTTAACTAGTGGCTGGGACGTCACCTGGCGGCGCCTCTTAAGGCGGAATTGTGCACACTAATTTAGCTGTCGTATTTGTTAATATGTATGTATGAAAGTAGGCTTAGTTTAGAGAGAAGACGGACAGCCAAGTTCATACAACAACAAAAATCTATTACGGGCAGTGCACATACAAAAATGCGGGCCTCCTTAAAGCCATGTTGGTTGTGTACATTAGGCTGACTTGTGTTCAAAAAGTCACTTTGGTACCCGGGTGCATTGGAGCCCTATTTTTTGAACTGTGCCAAAATGCTATTTTGAAGTTTCAAAAAATTCTGAAAACAAATCAACATGTTTATATGAATGTATGTTACACATGTCTAAATTTTGATGCTGAAATAAGTAACCATGTGAGTTACACAAAAATGACAAAATCATGATTTTGGAAACATGAAGAGTGCATGTATTATTCACTATTTGAAAATCACCATTTTTGTCATCTTTGTATAGGTTGCATATTTACTTATTTCATCACCAAACTTTACACATGTGTAATATACATTCATATGATCACGTAGAATTTTTTTCGGAATTTTTTGAAACCTTTAAATGTGATTTTCAAAGTATTTAAAATAAAGTCCTCCTACACCCGGGTTCCAAAATCCACTCTCGACTTGTGTTGGTCTATGTTGGCCCTACACATTGGGCTGACTTGTTTTGACTAAATTTTCATGTCCATGACCGGGTGAGACTGAACCATCATGATTAAAATCACATCTTTATTTTTCTGATGCTTAGATACATAAATCTCTTTGCATTGGTCGTAGTTGATGTTGTAATCATCCTCCCAGTGAGCATTACGTTGTGGACTTGCCAGAGATGAATAATGATATGATGGGATATACAGAGTTGAGTTCAAATAGCCTCTTTCATCACTAGTTGGAACCTGAGTTGAATATTGAGAACATCACAAGCTACTGCCTCTATGACTGCTTTACTGACAACCTAACTTCATCAGTTGGGCCTTGCGTCATCCACCCAGAAGAGAAGCTATGGTGTGAATAATCATCATATAATGGATATGACTTATTCGCCAGACTAATCTTGGTAGCATCTACTCCCTCCGTTCCCAAATACTTGTCTTTCTAGAGATTTCAACAAGTGACTACATACGGAGCAAAATGAGCGAATCTACACTCTAAAATATGTCTACATGCATCCATATGTTGTGTCCATTTAAAATGCCTAGAAAGACAAATATTTGGGAACGGAGGGAGTAGCTGTGTGAGAGAAAGGGGTAGACACTTGAGTTGAAGTGCCATCTCGGAGATGTTCATGCAGATAATAACTTACTATCTTACATATAAATAACCCATAAGATACTCTAGAATGCACCATGAGATGGATAATATACGGCATCTGACTGTCTATTTGCCATGGAAGCCATCCCTGAGCTTTGTCTTGCTGCCTGCGCCTAACATAAGTCTTCATGTGTGCAGCATTAAGGAAAGAAGGAAGAATTATAATGTAGTGATTGTGGCGCATGGTCAAGCACTGATGATATGTGACTATATACTTTAGAATCGTCTAATAAAAAACATAATCAAACAAAAACCCTGCAAGCAGAAAAATATGGTGTCAAGAGTTCAAGACGGAGAGCAAATTTGCAGCATTTAGGTGTGTAAACAACAGTTAATCATTAACCGATGAATTAAATGAATGATTATAAGTTCAAACCATGCAAAAGAAAAACTCACCCTCTCCAATAAAAAAGTCTATGAACAATTTCTTGATATCTCTGGCGTATTTTCATAGCGCAGTGAGCGGCAGTAATAAAAATAAGATGCAAATTCAGTAGGGTATTCATGACAGAGGACCTACAGGTAAGAGAAATAAAATTAATAAGATGCCTCAACGGTAGCCATTTTTCTTTCTATGATTTTCTCATATTTATGCTTCTGTTCCCAACTACTGTATCCATCCATAACCCTCTGAATAATACGGAAAACATAATGCTAAGCAAGCTATCCATGTTAGAAAAAATGATCAGTTAATGTGACTTTTAGAACCAGGAAATAACCAAGAGTCGCGTTAATTTCCCTACATAATATAGCGTTCTCTCAGTGAAACAGTTAAGAGTGTCCACATGTTTCAGACCTGCCATGGAAAACTAACAGCAACACCAGCATGTGTTAGTACAGAGAACAGAACAGGCAGAGATACCAGAAAATTACGTGTGGTTATTGTCAACAACCTTTTTCTTAACGGAGAAGCAGAAAATCAAATTATGATATGTAAACAAACAAATGCATGAAAGGTACAAGTTTACAAGAAGCAAATGACACTGCATGCCTTGGGAGTCTAGGTACAGTTACATAAGAAAGGACTGCACAACCAACAGTCAAGCAAACTTGGTCTACCCAGGAAGTAAGGCTTCGCCAGATCCCCAATGCTCATGGTGACATAATAATGCCTGTATAAACATCATAGAAATTTGTGAACAAGCAAATCCTGAAAGAACTGAGAAAAAGCAGAGGATGCAAACTGAAAAATAGTTCAGTGGATCCCTGTCTTTGGATCAATAGACAAAAAGATAGGCAAAAAGCATTTCATGAGTGTAGAGAGAATATTTGGTGCAACTCAATTGTATTCCAGGGAGTCGGTCACAATATATACACAGGATGTCTTGCGTGACAAGGAAACTAATCCTACCATATCTCTAGGAGTCAACTATACAAGGCTAGAGAAGATAGGATAAGCTATACAAATATGTCACGTTCAACCCCCCCGCACTCGAAGCGTCGGCGTCGGCGATGCAAAGACTGGAACGGAACTTCTGGAATGCAGCGGTTGGAAGCCCCTTGGTCATAATGTCGGCAAACTGTTGGGTGGTCGGTACATGAAGAACACGAAGCTGACCCAACTGAACCTTCTCTCGAATGAAGTGCACATCAAGCTCAATGTGCTTGGTGCGCTTATGCTGCACCGGATTCGCCGCGAGATAGGTGGCCGAAACATTATCACAAAAAACCACCGTAGCTTTCGGGATGGAGACCCGAAGTTCGCCAAGTAGTTGTTGTAACCAACATGTCTCGGCAACAACGTTGGCAACGGCGCGAGCGGGAGATGGTGGGCTGCCGCTTAGAGGACCATGAGATGAGAGAGTCACCGAAGAAGACACAATATCCGGACGTAGATCGTCGAGTGTCGGGGCATCCGGCCCAATCCGCATCCGTGTAAGCAAAGAGCTCAGTGGAGGCGGAGGCGCGTAGACGAAGACCGAACGTCGGTGTGCCACGAATGTACTGGAGAATGCGCTTGACCAAAGACCAGTGAACATCACGAGGCGAGTGCATGTGCAGGCAAACCAGCTGCACGGCGAACTGAATGTCTGGTCGGGTGAGCGTGAGGTACTGAAGAGCACCAACAATACTGCGATAGAGGGCGACATCCGTGGCAGGTTGGCCAGCAGTGGCAGAGAGCTTCGGCTTGGCCTCAGCAGGAGTAGTAGCAGGTTTGCAGTCAGTCATACCAGCACGATCCAGGAGATCAAGAGCATATTGTCCTTGATGAAGAAAGAACCCGGAAGTGTCACGTCGCACATTGATGCCGAGGAAGAAGTGCAGAGCTCCCAAGTCCTTGAGCCAAAACTCAGAGCCAAGACGACCGATGATGTCGCGAAGTAAGTCCGCCTGAGAGGCGGTGATGACAATATCGTCAACATATAGAAGAAGCATGGCGACATGATCAACTCGATGAAGCACAAACAGCGACGTGTCGGAGGTGGTGCTGCGAAAACCGAGAGCAGTGAGGAATGCTGCAATGCGTTGATACCACGCACGGGGCGCCTGCTTCAAACCATAGAGAGACCGTGAGAGCAGGCAAACATCATCAGGTCGAGAGGGATCGACAAAACCAGTAGGCTGCTGAAAGAGAACACGCTCCTGAAGATGACCATAGAGGAAAGCGTTGTTGATGTCGAGCTGATGAACAGGCCAGTGACGAGATGCGGCAATTTGAAGAACAACACGAATCGTGGCGGGTTTGACAACCGGGGAGAAGGTCTCCGAGAAGTCAACACCGGCACGTTGTGCAAAACCGCGAACAACCCAGTGGGCCTTGTACCTGTCCAGAGAGCCATCGGGAAGAAGCTTATGCCGAAAAACCCACTTGCCGGTGATAATGTTAGCACCAGGGGGCGAGGAACCAATGTCCAGGTCCGGTTGGCGACGAGAGCATCATACTCAGCACGCATAGCCGCTAGACAACGCGGATCACTCAGTGCAGAACGCACCGAGCGCGGTACTGGAGAGATGACCGTGACGCTGAGATTGTGGTAGCAAGGGTTCGGTTGGTGGATCCCGGCTTTAGCACGCGTCACCATGGAATGATGAGGCGGTGGAGGCGGGGGCCGAGCCCGGCGTCGAGGTAGAGGCACAACCGCTGAAGAGGACGAAGGCGTGGCCATGGGAGAGGCCGCTGGTGAGGCGGCCGTCGAGGCCTCAACGGAGACCGCAGACGGCGGCGTCAAGACCGCGGGCGAGGCCGCGGGTGGCGAAGAGGAATCCGCGGGGATGACCGCGGGTGACGGCGACGGGACCGCGGGCGAGGCCACGTGTGGCGAAGATGACGCCGTGGCCGAGACGGACGAGGCGGCAGACGAGGCCGCAGGCGACGTGGGGGCGGGCAAGGCCGCCTCCAACATGGGTGCAGGCGAAGCGGGAGAGGGGCCGGCCGAGACGCCTCCTGTGCCAAGCCAGCGAGGGCGGGCGCCGAAGCCCGGGGAGGTGAGATCAGCTCCGCCTGAGCCGACCAGACCAGAGGGACCCGAAGCCTGGAGGGGCGAGGCCGGCTCCACCTGAGCTGGCAAAGGAGGCCCCGCCGAAGGACCCGTCGGAGGTGCACGGGGTCATGGCGGAGGAAGCGCAAGCGCTCCACGAGGCCGTCGAGGGAGATCATCCGAAGACGGATTTGTTGTCGGTGTAGCCTGCTCAAAGGGAAAAACAACCTCAACAAAGTATACATGTCGTGAGACAAACACGCGACGAGAGACCGGGTCATAGCAGCGAAATCCTTTGGTGTTTGGCTGATAGCCGAAAGACACAAGCGAGAGATGTTGGGGTAACACAAGCTTATGTGGGGCGGCGGCGGTGATGTTGGGGTAACACAAGCAACCAAAAACATGAAGATCGTCATAGGAAGGGGGAGACCCGAACAGAAGATGATGAGGTGTATAGCTCCATCGCGGTTTGCATGGCCGGATGTTAAGAAGGAGAGTGGCGGTGGCAAGAGCATCGGGCCAAAACCGGGCGGGCATGTGTGCATGGAAAAGCAGCGCACGAACACTCTCATTGAGGGTGCGGAGAACACGTTCGGCGCGACCGTTTTGTTGGGAGGTGTATGGACATGTAAGACGGAAAACAGTGCCATGAGTGGAGAGAAGATGTCGAATGGCGAGGTTATCAAATTCTTTTTCGTTATCCGTTTGAAGATGAGCAATGGTGTGATGGAAGTGGGTGTAGACGTAGGCATAAAAAGCGTGGAGAGTGGAGGCGACGTCAGATTTATGGCGTAACGGAAAAGTCCAGGTGAAGTAAGAAAAATCATCTAAAATCACAAGATAATATGATAAGCCCGAATTACTAGGCACGGGAGATGTCCAAACATCACAATGAATAACATCAAAAGGAAAAGTGGCTATGGATGTAGACGAAGGAAATGGCAAGCGAACGTGTTTTCCTATGCGGCAAGCATGACATGTGTGAGCCGCCGATTTATTACAAGAAAAAGAAAAGGTGCTCAAAACTTTGTGAAGAGCGTCGGCGCCGGGATGACCAAGTCGAGCGTGCCAAAGCAAGACATCGGCATGAAGAGCAACCGGACCTCCACTCGTCGTAGGACCACATGGGTAGAGATCATCGGGGGAATCACATCGGTGTAGAACCCTCCGGGTGCGAGCATCCTTGACAGAGAAACCAAGAGCGTCAAACTCAACAATGACAGGATTTTCACGAGTAAGAGTTTTAACAGAACATAGGTTTTTGATTAAGGACGGTGAAACTAGCACATTATTAAGAGTAAGAGGCGAAGAGGGAAACGGAAGAGAGGATGAACCGTGATGAGTGATGGGAAGAGAGGAGCCATCACCCACCACGATGCGGGAGTTGAAGGGATAGGGAGAGGCACGGGAGAGGATACCGGGGTTGGAGGCCATGTGAGCTGCGGCGCCAGTGTCCATGTACCAATCGCCGCATCCATTGTAGGTGCTCGGCGAGGGTGCAGCATGAAGGGCGGAGAGGAGCGCCGGGTCGTAGACCGGTGAGGCGCCGCCATATGCGCCGTAGCCTGGGTAACCACCGTAGGCCGAGGGGCAACTGTAGGCCGGGGCGATGCCGTATGCCGCGGGAGCCGGCGTGGTCAGCAGCGCCTGATGAGAAGACGACCGTGGCCCGAGGATGCTTGGAGCAGGAGGGCGGGGGATCGGCAAAGAGTAAGCATGCACAACCCCCGTCCAGGGATATATTATACCCCGAGAGCCATGGCGGAGGAGGAGCAGCCGCGGTTGCAGCGGGAGGACGCGGCGCCGAGTTGGTGTTGCGGCCGCGACCCCCGCGGCCCTTTTGCTTGCGTCCACCGCCGGGCGCGGGCACGGGTGGCGGGGTCGGAGGAGGCGCGCGTGGTGCTGGCGGAGTTGGCGGAGCGCCGAGGCCAGCGGCGAGACCAACGTGGATGGCGGCGTGGGTCGCCTGCCGAGCAGTGTGACGGAGACGCTTTTCCTCCATGCGAAGATAGGTGACTGCCTTCGCGTACGTCGGCGTGACGAGGGAGAGGTTAGCGGCGGACTGGCCGAGGTCGGGGTGGAGGCGGCGGAGGAGGTTGGTGAGGAGGACGGAGTCGTCAATGGTCATGTCGACGTCGCGTAGTTCATCGGCGAGGACCTTCAGCCGCGTGCAGTACTCATCGATCGAAAGATTGTTTTGCTGCATAGTGAAGAACTCCCCTTGAAGAAAGACGCAGCGCTGGAGTTGATTGTCGAGGAAGAGATCACAAAGGCGCGTCCACATAGCATACGCGGACGGATCACGGGCATTCACCATGTTGAAGAGGCCGCCGGAGATGGTGAGGAAGAGCCACTTGACGATGCAGGCGTCCACAGCAAGCCACTCGTCGTCGTCCTTCATGTCGCGGAAGTCGACGCTCCCATCAACATGCTCGATGAGACGGTAAGAGCGGAACAACAACGCGAAGTAGGTGCGCCATGCGTTGTAGGACGGCGAGTCGAGGTCGAGGATGACCGGTACGTGGTCTTTGATGTGAAGTTCGTTGAGGCGGTCGGAGGTGAACATGGCGCCGGAGAAGGAACCGGCGTCGGATGCGTCAGCCTTGGCCATGGTGGTGTCGGGTGGTTTGGGTTTGGGTGGTGGGGAAGGGAGCGGCGGCGGCTACAGAAGATGGATGGGAGCGGCGGCGACTGTTAGGGTTTGGAGAGGAAGGTAGCGGCGGTAGGGAGAAGAAGGGAAGCGGCGGCGGCGGCTACGGGAGAGGTGGCAGCGGCGGCAGCAACGTGAGGGGTTTGGGGAGGAGTGGGCGGCGGCGGTGGCTACGGGAGAAGTAGCGACGGCGGCGGCGCTAGGGTTTGGAGTTGGCGCGGCGGCGGCAGCGACTAAAGGGAGGCGCGGTGGCTGCGGGTTGTGGAAGTGAGAAAAGATCACGGTAAAACTGATACCATGTAGAGAGAATATTTGGTGCAACTCAATTGTATTCCAGGAAGTCGGTCACAATATATACACACAATGTCTTGCGTGACAAAGATACTAATCCTACCATATCTTTAGGAGTCAACTATACAAGACTAGAGAAGATAGGATAAGCTATTCAAATATGTCACGTTCAACAATGAGCGCAAAGTCAAAACAATTCTTGGACTTTGTGATGGCTACTTCGACGGGATTAACATCAACGCCCGCAGAGCTACGCAGACAACGATCGTCGACTCGCATTCGTCAGGGACAAACCAAGCAAAGCTGCAAACAAACTCCAAAGATCTGCGTATCTACACGCACAGAACAGAACCCGGGAATATCCTAGGAACAAACCCAATCTGATTAAGGGGGAGGAGACCGCGTACCTGTTGGGATAGACGGCACCCTGGAGCTAGACCACGACGGTGGACGAGAACGGCGGGTATGCTTCGCCGGCGTCGCCGCGCGTGCTGGTCAAGGCGCAAACAGGAGCAGGAGGAGGAATGTGAGGGAGGCGGTCGGGGACCACCTGGAGGGTACCATATGGCGTCCACCAGATGTCATGGGTCAGCGTCCGGACGCCGGTGCCGCATGTGCAAAAAAGCACGAGACATCAAGCTACAACAGGTTGAAGCCAGCAGATCGCCCAGGGCACAACCGGTGGTGACAACGCGCTGCACCTAGCCTCTTCCCGTCGATGGCGCAATGGCGCGCTCCTCCAGACGGAGCAGCGGCAACGTCCTCTTTTGAAGAAGATCAAGGCATTGAGAACGATTGGCATGAACAACTAATCCAATAAGCTTGATGTAGATTGCTAGTCCCCGTTTCGGATATAAAAGAACAAGAAATGAGAAAGACTTGTAATGTGGTAATCATACAAAGATATTAACGGTGGGGGATCAAAACCTCTTCCAATAAACAAACACTCTAAAACTGTGCTCCTCTTGGATAAACACATTTGATGCACCTAAGGATCCAAATTGAATATAGTCATGGATGATATGACCTGGTCTACAGATCCGCATCCTACACAATAATCAAAGACGTGATATTAGTTACCATCAGCAGGCACCATTAGCGTACGCAAATAAATGAGCATCTGTAAAATCATTTACTTCCTCGATTCTAGATGTGAAATAGATATAAAGATTTGTTTACCTTCTGAATCCATCAGGAACATCCTATATTCCTATGCACTACATATCCTCATCCAAACTGTAATTTTCTTCCTGTAGGAGGTTGCCCACCACAATTGTTTTGATGTTACTTTTGTGGATAAATTTAGTGCAGCTTCAACCAGCTCCTGAAGTTGGGCTCGTTCCTAGATTGCAGAACTACTATGATCAAACAAAGTGTTAATTATCTCTTATCAGAGACGTAGAGAGACCCAGTGACAACTGGAAGTAAGAAATTGCTACAAAAGTAGAGTAAAAACGTGCTCCTACCGGATTTCACCGATGCCGAAGAGTATGGCAAGGCCGCATCGCACCGCCGTCTCCCGCGCGGCAGATCCGGCCGCCGGCACTCGCGTGGCTTGAAGATAGAGACAAGGAAGACCCACTGCGAGCTGGTGTACCGCTCCTCTCAGACGTGATGGTGGCCGCGGCAGCGGCGGCGACGACGGCGGCGGTGGGTTCCAGATGGCGACGGCGGCGGTGGGTTCCAGACGGCAACGGAGTCGTCGCTGAGCCCGTGAGCGAGGGGTCATGCTCATGATGGCGGTGCCCGCCTTCTAGCCTGGGGCACGGTGGAGGGGATGGGAGAGGCGGCGGCGAGCGAGAGGTAGCGTGGGAGGGAGGGAGGGAGAGGTGGAGCCGAAGTTCCCCCTTTCTGTCTTGTTCTGTTTTTTTTTCTTTCGCTCTGGCATAGTAAAAAGTGAGGCATAAATATCCCTCCGCCCCGATGACGTGGCTATCGCGAGAGATCCCTCCTTGCGCCACCGTTAATAGGTTGTACTAGAGGCTGGGGCGCCACCTGGTGGCGCCTCCTGAGGCGGGCCTGTGCTCACTTATTTTGTCTTCGCACATTCGGCTGCCATATTTCGTTCCGAGTCTCATTCATGTACATCAATATGGTCGTATGAGATAACATTAGCATCTCTTGATGTCTTGGATGTACCAATATAAAATAGATTCATTACAGTCATTCCTTGATGGATCAATAAGAAAGAAAGAAAATTGTGAAGAATCTACTTCACTGTATATGTATGATAGGTTGCTCTACCATCTACAAAACAAAGAGATGGAAAAGGGAGAGATCTGGCATTAGATGAAAACCAATTTGCACTTCACACCAAGACCATTTTTTAAAACATGTTTATACCATATATGCATGGATCGATAAGACGACAAATGTCAAACTATTTTCTCTGTAGTCTTTGTTCATCAGTCACATTTACGGATCCAAATTCACTCAATAAGTTTGTTATTTTCAGAGCCATCAATCCATAAACCATAAAGCACCTAAAATCAGACATACCATGACCAAGGGTATAATTAATCTAACCATATTCTCAAACTCGGCGGGATGCAAAATCACAACTAAAACACACTGGGGGCAACAAAACAAAGGCACCGACTGATCTAAGTATTTGATGCACTAAGTATTTGATGCACGTCAAATTTGAGCGGTTCTTTTCCCGTATAGATGCATACTTCATGATTTACTTGTTGAATGCATTATGTAAATATATCACAATATAAATAGGCCAACTCATACCAAAATCTAAAGAAATACATCAAAGCATATGCTCAGCGTACACAAGAGTAGAATGGCTACTCGCTTGTTTACAAACAAAGCAAAGGCTGTGCCTGTACATCACCCTAGTATATGTAGCACGAGATTCATTGTTTATTCTTCAATGCCTAAGAAGCTAGCAGACATTCTCTTATCTATTTTACACAAACTAACTCTGTGACTCACCAGCGCGACATTAGTTAACAGCTGACTCCTCAGGATGCCTGAAACTCCAGTTGTCAATATATGGCGAGAACGTCCTAGCAGATGAAATTTATCCCTGAAATCACCGAGTATGACACGATAAGGATCATTTGAAGGAACTTTCTTCCAGAACTCTGCAACAAACATTTTCTGAATAATGGGCAGATTCCACAAGCAAATAAATTTTCGCAAGAAACAGGATAAAATCAAGCAGTTTACGCAACTGCAAATGATTTTTAGTCCCAAGCAGATGAAAGGACACAAATACCCATGACTACATGATAACATCAAAGTTTTCTCTAAGACCATGATATATAATCAATAGAAGTTAAAGTATCTAGTTGTCAGGAAACCTATCTTTCATAAAACTGATGGTCAATCTTAAAAGCAATAGCATACATCGGTTTTTCTCCTAGAAGATATATTGGATTTACCTTAGAGATTATGCTAATGCACTATGTGATTAGTGAACTGTTATAACTTACAAGATCCAAAGCAGAACCAATAAGGCTCTTCAGTCAACCATAAAACTGGAGATGTTCTCTGCCAGTCAGCATTCCCAAAGCATACTGCATCCCAAAAATAAGACGTTTGTCATCAGCTTGACCAAAATTACTGAAAAAATATTTGAAACAAAGAAGTGTGTATCTCATTCTGTGGACAAACTCCCATGTTATTGTATATGTTTTCCATGTCAGTATGTATGTTGAAATCCTGTACAAATGCATTCCCTGATGTTGACTTTGAAAATCAATCATCTGTCAGGCATGAGCGAGAAGGACAAATACCACGGTAGAATTAACAACTAACCAATGATAGTACACAACTCGGAACTTTCAAAAAGAGTTACTAATTTAATCATGAAGAAAGATGGATAAATTGACCCGCAATGCAGATGAATAATAAAGAAGATCGCAAATGAAAGAATAAGCATGGGTCAGATTATAAAATCAGAATTGACGTGTTTAAAAAATGAGGATTGAACAGCAGTGTAGCCACTGTTTCGCTCCTGTAGTACTTGATCAATAGTCTCCCTCTGTGATTCTCCACAAATTCCAGTTGAAGAATTAGTTCAAGAGTAAGTAAGAAGACATCACGTTGGCTTCCAGCCCTTCATTTCCACTTCCATCTTCTATGATGCAACTTGATGAACCATCAACACTGGAACATGATCCTGCGTCAAGGTTCAATTGTAGCCATAACATTCGCATTGCATTCCCCTGTTCACTGGGAAATGAGCTATCTGTGCTTGAACTTGGAGTAGCGTGTCGGCTCATAATATTAACCCATGTTGCCTTGGCATGAACTTGGAGCAGGGCGCCAGCTCATAATAGTAATCCCCATTAATTGAATGTCATCATAGTCGGAAGGCACACTTGAAGTTAGATCACAACGCCAGCTCATAATAGTAACCCCGGTTGACTTAGAATAATTTACATCTGCAGATTACTCAACAGATTAACTCATATATTTCCAAGTCACAATATTTGATTCTTCATCTTCATGTTCATCTCTGGTCATGCTCTCTCTACTCTCAACATTGACATCAGACAATGAATCCAGTAGCCGAAGCCTCCTTGGTGCAATGCCCTGTTGGGAAAATATATAGTTCGTACGCACATTAGACTGTAACTGCTGATGCATGGGATTAAATCCAAATCCATTGCTCCATGCATCCTTCTGCACAAATGAATCGTCCATGCTATTGAACAAATCTTGCAAGACTCGTCGCTGGAGTCCATGGAGTACATCTGGGGATTAGTGCCATAAGGAACAATGCTGCATTGTCATATAATTCACTTGGTTGCAGATCTGTGTCATCATATAGCTACTCACCCTGAGACTGCCGAGAACAAACAAATATAAGAAGGCAGACAATAATCATAACATATACAGCAGAGCCAAAATAATTATTACCTGCATGATCCCAGTGTCTGGATCATACTGAACTTTAGTAGATGCAGTCGACGAATGCTCATCTAGATCAGCAATTGTTTCATTCAAAAAATCTTCCACTGACTTATGAGGTAAATGAAGTAGAAGATCGTTCAACATGGCATCTTCATGCGATAACATGGGGGCAGAAACGGTTGAAAATTCATGAGAACCAAGATTTTTTGCATGTGAATCAATTAGGTGCGCCAAAGAGCGAACCGACATGTCCGCCTGCTTTATTATATATCATAAATTATTATGAGGACCTGAATTCACTTTGAGAGACTGTACATAGAGAGTTCTCCTCACATTCAGACTTTCATCAACATTACCACGAAAAGGCATGCTTAAAACATTTACTTCATCTGTCCCTGAATTGCCATTTCGGTCTGCAAGCAACCTCGTAACCGGTGCACCAAGAGTTTCAATTGTACCTGGCAACTCAATTGGACATCCATGCAGACCAGATTCAAGAGATTCCTTATTTAAGAGTGATAGTTTCCTCGTTTGCTTCCATGTTGTCAGGAGTGGAAGAGAGTAGCCACTTCTATCCATTTCCTCCAGAATGGAGCTCTCAGTTTTGTCCACTTGCTTTTGAAATAGGCGGTAGATAACATAACAACCCTGAAAGTACACAAATATCACATCAGAAGTATCAGATGAGTAGTAGTAACCATTGCCAATCCAGGGGCAAAAAAATGTTTATTCATTGAGTGCTCATAGCGTGCAGACAATCAGATTTGTACTGTGTTGATTATGGTGTTACTTCATTTTACATGATAAAATCAAAATGGTAGGTTTCCGAAGATGTTCCATCAATGAGCCTGCTATATCTAAGAACTTAGAACTGAACTGTGAACTGAATCTAACAGCACTGTCACGAAGAACTGAGAAAGAAACAGATAAGAGACCCATACCTGCTCAGACAAGAGACCAATACCAGCTCGCCAGACTCAAACTCTAGCTCGATGATGCGGTACTCGTGCATAATCCAACCAGTACGCTCCCCTTTCGGGGCACGTCCTCGGTGGAACACAAGGGTCTTCTTCATGCCAATCATCTGCTGCTTCTCGCGGTGACGCATGAACATGATGGAGTCAGCCATCTCTACGACCTTTCTGGATTGGCTAAGTATCAATCATCACAAGCAACAACTTGCTGAGGAAAAAGGTTATTAATATGTCACAAGTCAGGCCAGTTATTATCATGGGGAAAACACAAGTTTGCAATGTCTCATAGCACCTTCTTTGTTGGCATAAAGGATGTGGCATTTGTAGAGATAGAATATACGTGGATGACGAATGCATGAGAACACAGATTCACTTCACATATCACATACAAAATTTCCCATGTGAACCCTTTCTTTTGACAGAAAGGGTGATGACTTACGACAACATGATCATTAGAACCAATCTTGTTTAGCATGGATTCAAGACATAATGTTTTTTTTCTTCAGATAACAAGACATAGTGAAGCTAGCAGCAACTGTATTTGTCATCTGAAAAGGCGCAGAAGCTTTTGATGCAGACAATTATACCTCTTCTATTTAGCACAGTTATCCATGTCGACTCTATCTTTGATTTTGCTACATGATCGGATGATCCTAATCCAAGGAGAGAATTTCAGCATATGCCATCAGAAGTAATCCATCAAAATTCTGTGGCTCAAACGCTCATAATGTCTTGTATGCAGTTGGCTATGCAAACGATACGTTAACAAGCGCACCACAGTGTTGACTAATGCACTTATTAACTGAACCTGGATGAACATAATCCAGGTATATCTATAATCTATCTTGAGTCTGCAAGGATCCATATAACTGTTAATAGAAAAATTATCCACAATAATATATGATTATAGATTATTTTGCAAACTAAGGTGATGGAGCCAATGAGCTATATATACTTTATTATCAAGAAATAGTTATGGATAATTTTGCGTTCTTTCTTCAGGATACGGGCATGAACAATCTTCAGCGCACATAAACAACCGAAACAGCACGCGTGCCACACACACAACTTATCTCAGCACTGAAAATTATCCCCCAAGAAAGACGACAGTTCCGGTCATTGACTAATGCGATTGAAATATCACTGAGCAGAGAAACACATGCTTATAATACGATAAACAAAAGATACATTTGAGTATATAAATTCTAGAAGTTTGTTTCCTTATATCAAGGAACATATTAATTTAAAGTTGAGGTATGGAATATTTTGTTTCAGTGCCTTGAAGCAAATTTAGAAGTGGCCATCTTTATATATTTTGTCATTCTTTTTCGAAAAATATATTTTGTCATTGATGCCAAGCAACTTTCAAAGAGGCTATATTAATAAAAAAATTAGTGTTGTCCTGTAGTCAAGGGGAAGGGACTTTATAAACTGCCGCACGATATCCAGAACAGGTCCATCTCTGCGAAATGGCATAACTGAATAGTCGACACATAGGACCAGTCCCTGCTGAGTGTGTTTAAGGGTCTGCTGGGTTCCTTTCATAGATACAACACCTGACCCCATATCCGCTTTGCTTTGTGGTGAGTAAAATCCATGACCAAGTATAATCTTGCTCCAGCTAGAAGCCTCACGCACAATGACATCAAGACCCTGTAAGATCTCCCTAGCCACAGGCAGCTCCGAGAATTGGCTTAGAGGAAGCTGCTTCTTGAACTCTACTGATACAATGTAGGTCTTTGAACAAACTCTGACACGGAATAAACCTTCTGGCAGTTGTGCAACAGTAAATAGGTTTCTCTTTCCATAATAAGCAACAGCCGATGAAAGCTGCCGAAAGCTGTCATCCTTGAAAAGCTCGGCCTTTGCAGAAAGAAAATCTGCATTGGAGAGCTCCTTGCCAGAAACCTTTGAAGGCGCTGGATCAAACTTGATATCTATGTCATAGTGAAAAAAGGTTGACAGCTTTGAGTACTTGACTATGAAGTGGTTTACCAAAAGCTGGACCCTGGCTTGACATAATGTTCCACCACCATCAGGTCTTTGCATGGGCACACGTATGCCATTGGGAGACACAGCACTGGGGGCGCTAATGGTTCTAATTTTGCCACTTCTTTGGAGCTGATGCGTTCTAGTGAAAAAGGAAGATTAGTTAGAATTAGAAACAAGGTAAATTTGCACGAGCCAAATACTCAACAAAAATATATCTTTTCCTTCGAGCTTATGTTCTAATACGATTTTTTTTCCAAGTCAACATAGGAAAAATTGCTAATCATTCAGAACTTTCGGTAAAATTAAACAGTGTCTGAATCTTCTTAAACTGCAAGCTGGCAAACAAAATAAGGCTACCTGAAATCCTAGTTTTCCCTTTTTCACAAGTGCTCTGTATCCTCTCAAACAAATAACTCTCATGTGCAAACAGTGGAATAAAAATTGCAAATTATTCAAAATTAGTAATTTAAGTGTGTGCCTAAACAAGGCATTGCCACAAATTCCTCTCGCTTGTTTTGCATAACAACTATAGTAACAACCTTATCATCCTCAAATTAAATGCTTCCTCCAGATACAAACTTGATATAAGGTTAATCACTAACAGGTAGGAGTATGAGCCAAGATCTAGTGGAGATTATCATTCAGATAGATCTCATCTATAATTACTTGTTTCAATCCATACTGAACACAAAATTATATGAAACCTAAGCTAACTCGAGGAAGAGGATATCACACAATGCTAGGATGGTACGAAAATTAATCTAGCATCTCAAGGAAGAAGAATAGTGCACAAATCTGCAAGGGCCGAACAAAATACAGTGATCGCACTCCCATCATTCTAGTCAACGATAAGAAGTTCCCTGCTATACCATCAGCACAGAGAGATAAGGAACGCCTTGATCAATCGCATAAACAAGTGGAACCATACTGTGTAGACTCAATTCACCATCACAAATCCCTAGATTACTTGACGAGCCGTCAAGGTATTGAACATTGCTTAGGAACAGAGTATGCTAAGTTAAGCAGGGCAGGGGAAAGCGCTTACCGACGGATCCAGATGAGCCCCCCGCCTCCTCGGACTCAACCCTCCTCGCCGCAGACGCTGGCGCCGGCGCCGGCGCCCTCACCGGGGCGTAATCCCCGGGTCTTCCGGCGGGCCGTATCCCACGCGTTCCCACCACGCCCACCGCCGGGGCTGTACCCACGCCCACCACCGCCAGGACCACGCCCTCCCGGCCCGCCTCTGCCGTAGCCGCCGTTTCTGCGGCGAGGCCGACGTCGGCGAGTGGGATGTGGCAGCGCGGGGCGGCGGAGCAGAGGCGAAAGCGAGGGAGACGAGGAGGTCGCGTGCGAGCAGGGAGAAAGGGGAACCCGTGCAGCGCGAGCTGAGATATTTTCTGAGAGCCGTTTTTGTCGCGTTCGATCCTACGTGGCACGTGCGAGCGAGCGCCCTTGTAGCGGCTGTTAAAGGGTTTAATGTTCGATCCGTAGTTTCAGAGATTTTTCGTTGGTCGCCATTGAAAGGATGTTGGGAACTTGTCGGTAGTCCCTTAACAAATGGCAACATTCTAGTGAAAAAGTCATCACTAACGGGAAGATGGATAGGCGAATGGCAGGGCTGGAGAGGATTCGAAGTGGAGAAGAGATCATGGACATAAATTAATTTGAGTGCAGCTAGGGTTGTTGTGTGAGAGAGTAGTAGTGGTTTGCAACTCAATAGTAACAATATAAAGCTCGGCGATAGGACGTGGAGTTTCTACGCCTGAGCTCATATGCTCCTGCTATGAACAGTAAAATAAATAAAATAAAAAATATTTCAAAAAATTCTGAATTTTTTTTTGGCATACTTTAAGAAATGTTTGTTGTGCATGCAAAATTTCATTATGAAATGACATTGGTGAAAGACATGGTAAAAAAACAAAAACGATACTCTGAAAATGTTACTTTCAAACGCATTTTGAAGCTCTGATTTTGTTTTTTTTGCGACGACCTCCACCAATGTGATTTCGTGATAAAATTTTGCGTGCACAACAAACATTTCTTAAAGTATGCCACAAAAAAAATTCAGAATTTTTTGAAATGTTTTTCTATTTTATTCATTCCACTGTTCATAGCAGGAGCATATGAGCTCAGATGTAGAAAGGTACTTTCGTCGGTGATAGGCTATCTTTGATGGTTCCAGAATCAAACTGCAAGAGATGGTGCAAATACACGGGCGGTGATCACCTCTTCGCCCGGCTCGCTCCCGTGAGCGGCGGGCGAAACCCTTGCTCGCGTCGCCGCCGCCTTAACCCTCGCCTTCCCCCTCCTCGCCACCGCCGGCGCGCGCCGCCGGGAAAAGCCCGGTCGGCGTAGGCGGCGGCGGGGCCTTCTTCCTCCTGGGTGGCCGCTCGTAGCGCGGGATGCGGCGTTCATCGCCAGGACGCGGCGGCAGCGTCTCGGGCGGCCGGGCCTGTGGCGCGGGGCGGGCGCGGACGATGTGGCGGCTGCATAGGCCTGGACCGGCATGGGGTGGCGGGGCTACGCGTGCCTGGTCGGGCGGTTGGATGTGGCGGCGGGTGGTTCGGTGGTGCCGGCTTTTGCTTGGCAGCGCGCAGGGGGTGGAGGGTGACGGCGGCGGGGCTGTGTGTGGGCTGCTCGCCGGTGCCGATCCGGCCTGGCCTGGCTGGCAGCTCGCGCCCGTGGCGGCCATGGCGGCCCGATCTAGATCGACCAGATCTGGCGCCCGGCGCTGCGGTTGGACCGGGGCTGCCTCCGGCTGCGGGGGCTGCCCCTGGTGTGGGCTCTGCTCTGCTCCAGGCTGGCCAGAGCTATGGTGGGTGCTTGGTGGGGGCATCGGTCGTCGGCATGGGGTCAGCATGTTGGCGGCAACGTTCGACGGTGGGGTGCGGGTGAAGGTGGCTCCTCCCTTCTCCTGGGCTCGGGCCAAAGGCGCATGTGACGCCCTCGATTCAATCGTACACTAATCATACATGTAAATGTGTACGATCAAGACCAAGGACTCACGGGAAGATATCACAACACAACTCTAAACACAAATTAAAATAATACAAGCTTTATATTACAAGCCAGGGGCCTCGAGGGCTCGAATACATCAGCTCGAAAACACAAGAGTCAGTGGAAGCAACAATATCTGAGTACAGACATAAGTTAGACAAGTTTGCCTTAAGAAGACTAGCACAATAGCAACACCGATCGAAAAGGCAAGGCCTCCTGCCTGGGAGCCTCCTAACTACTCCTGGTCGTCAGCGGCCTCCACGCAGTAGTAGGCACCCTTAGTGTAGTAGCAGTCGTCGTCAAAGGTGGCGTCTGGATCCTGGGCTCCACCATCTGCTTGCAACATTCGGGAAGAATGGAAAGAGGTGGGAAAAGGGGAGCAAATCAACCGTGGGTACTCATCCAAAGTACTTGCAAGCAAGGATCTACACTACATATGCAACATTATCAAAGAAAGGCTGTATATGTGGACTGGGCTGCAGAAATGCTAGAATAGAGAGAAGGCCTAGTCCTATCGAAGACTAGCATCTTCTGGAAACCACCATCTTGCAGCAAACAGGAGGGAGTAGAGTAGCATAAAGTAAAGTAGTAGTGGTGTTATCAACCTCGGCCAGAGATCCTTTCTCGACTTCCTGCGAGAAAGCAATCCCAGAGCCATACTATCCATTTCTCATCACAAGTATCCAGTTCTAGTTGTTTCGATCGGGATATAACTCCAAGTGTCCGTTATCGTAGGACAGGCTATCGATAGATGTTTTCTTCCCTGCAGGGGTGCACCAACTTACCCACCATGCTCGATTAACTCCGGCCGGACACACTTTCCTGGGTCATGCCCGACCTTGGCCAAACAATACGTCGCAACCCGACCTAGGCCTAATAGAGAGGTCAGCACGCCGGACTAAACCTATGCCCCCAGGGGTCATGGCCATCACCCCGGGAACTCCTGCACGTTGCGAGGGCGGCCGGTGAGCAGACCTAGCTACCTCCTTCAAAAAGGCAGGTGCTTACGCAGTCCAACCCGGCGCGCGCTGCTCAGTCGCTGACGTCTATTAAGCTTCGACTGATGTATATGACGTAGAACGCCCATACTATGCCACGTGATGGTTAGTGATATCAGGCCAGAGGCCCCTCGGATCAAATATCCAAATCGTAGTGGATTAGGAACAAGCGGTAACAAGCAGAGACTCACGAAAGATGTGACCCCGTTGCCCTATCTCGAGGACTTGCGGCAAGGGCTAAGAATGCCCGACCATGCCTCGTAATTATCTCGCGGGCGCCTTCCAGGTCAACCCGACTCCACATCACTCGCAATTATGCTCGCGCGGGTACCCCTCAGGGTCGACCCGTCTTTAGTAATATGGTTCAGTGTAAAGTCATAGTAACCGTGTGTCCAAGCATCAAGGGGAAAACCCGAGGAATCACCCCCGGTGAATTCCACTCAATGTAATCATCAAGGTGAATGTAAGAGGGACCACCCTCTAGGTTCACACTTGAGTGGTTGCACGACAGAGTCGTATCGGAAGTGGTTAAAGAGGAAATCACCCTCGATGACCACGACCGAATAGCTACACTACAGGGTTAACATCAGAAGTGTTGATGAGGTCTCACCCTCGGTACTTGTTGGGGATATAACTATTTTTGTAAGCCGCCTAGGAGAGGACGGGTTACGCAAAGGTGATTCATCATATGAAGCCCAAGATCAAGCATGAAGATGGCGGTTCAATAAAGGAGCTAAAGCCCATGGGTGACTTGAGGCCCGTAGTGATAAACCGTTGTAATGACATGACTTGTATCGTAAGGCAGAATTAACTAGTCACCGAGCCGAACACTGTTTATGAGCCGGCCGGGACTCTGTAGGCCGCAGGGCGTCAACCCGAGTATATAAGGGGACGACCCGCTGGCGGCTTGGGGCAAGAAACATCTCATCGAGAGCCGGGCATAGCGTATCTCGCTCCCTGGTCATCGAAACCCTAGCAATATCAACCCAACTAGACGTAGGCTTTACCTTCATCGTAAGGGGCCGAACTAGTATAAACTCTCTCGTGTCCCTTGTCCCGATTAACCCCTTTAAGCTTCCTAGTTGCGATGGCTCCATGACTAAGTCCTTCCATGAGGACATCTGCCGTGACAATTCCACAACAGTTGGCGCCCACCGTGGGGCCAGCGCACGGTGGATTTGAGTTCTTGAAGGGCAACTTCGAAGGGCTCAAGGGATATGTTGTGGGCCGGATGACCAAGAGTCGTCGCGGCAAGATCTACATCGATAATGAAGGCTAGGGCCCCGACGCTGGCTCAATTGAGTACGGGTACCGGGTTCCCTTCGGCGGAATCCACGTTTTCATCGGCCGGATCGGTGAGCCGGGCCCTGAGCCGGACAACTGCACCGACCTCGTCGAGACGGCTCAGCGTGCGAGACCCGCCCATGCTCAACCCGTCGTGAAGCATGCCTTCGTGGGTTGCATCCATGGAGGAGAACTTTCTGAATGATATGTCGATGGCGGTGAGACGGCCGTCCACTCTGATGGTGATTCGTCCACTTGTGAGACAGATTCGTTGTATCAACTGCAAGATGGCGGGCTTGGGGGCTGTTTCGATGGCAGCAGTATTCCGGACCCCTTTGAGCTGCCAAGCTGGGTAGGGGTCTTCATGGCTGGCACTCAACCCGGCCAGAACTCTATGGCTGCGGCAGCAATAACGTCCGGGTCAGGAGCGATCGGGGCAGGAGGCCCTGTGCACCCGCCGGCTCAGGTGCTGATTGATCTCATGGATAAGTTGACGGCCCAGTTAACCGCCACAGTTATTCCTGCAAATCAAGAGGAACGTGATGCAGAGGTGGCACAGGTGCGTGAGTAAATAGCTCGGGCCAAGGAGGCCTTAGCAGCTGAGGACACTAGGTTGGCTGTAGAACGGGCGGCTTTGGATGCACGAGCTCAACAGCTCCAATCAGAGGCTTTCCAGCTTACAATGAACCTAAGCGCATCTAACGAGGTGATGAGGAGGAGACACCGGAAAACTCAATCCTGTTTGCCTCCGGTTTATGATCCTCGGAGCCTTTTTACTACACCCAGAGCCGGCCCTAGTAACCCGCCAGAAGCAAACTAGTTCATAACACCCGGACCAGGGGGACCGGTTCAGCCTCGGGTGATGGCACATCCTCATGGGAATATGGCCCCGCATCGCTACGTGCCAATGCCACCGGGTCATTTTTCTAACCCCATGGAGAACCTGATCGCAGCATCAGCACGTTTGGCGGCTCTCCCAGTGGACGGCGACGATCCGACAGCGGTGGAGATGCGAAGGATCAGAGAACTCGTCCAGACGGCTCTGGCTCAGCAAGAGGCTTATTCCTATAGCCGAGATAGGATTCATTCGACTCCTCGCCCAACCCGGAGTCCGAGTTATAGCAGGCACATGGAGTCGGAAGCTTTGTCAAGCAACGCCCAGTGCCATAACCAACCCGACGGTTATAACCCGGTATAGGACCGGATACGTCAGGAGGACGAGCGGGTGGCTCAACTGGTGGCTCAGCAGATGGCTCATCAAGCCTTCTCGGATTATCCGACGACTTCTGTTGAGGTAGGAGTGGCCACCAGAACCGGCGGTGTTCCTTGTTTGGTGCCGGCTTTACGTAATGTGCGTCTGCCTAAGGACTTCAAGGGACCCCGAAAGGTGCCAAATTATACGGCCGACTTACAGCCCAGGCATGGAGAGCTATGAGATGGCTATGGAGCTGTTGGAGGTCAGTGACGCGGCAATGGCTAAGTACTTCACCATGATGTCGGATGGAATGGCCCGGTCTTGGTTAAAGGGCCTGCCTTCTAATTCCATTGGCTCATGGGCGGAGTTGAAAGCCCGGTTCATTCATAACTTCAAAGATACCTGCAAGCAATCCATGTCAATTGTGGACTTGACTAATTGTAAGCAAGAAGAGGGTGAATCTACCACTCATTGGGTGCGCCGGGTCAAGGAAATAATACATTCGTCTAACAAGATGGATGCCGGTTCTGCCGTTTTAATGTTGGAGAAAAATTGCCGGTTTAAACCACTGAGACAGAAGCTGGGGCGCCTCAAGCGTGATTGTAATGATATGGGTATGCTGATGGTGGCTCTAATTAAATACGCCAATTCTGATAGTACCAAGGATCTCGCGTCTGATGAGGAAAAGACAGGGAAGGGAAAGAAGAACGACAATGGAAAGGGTCAACAGCATAACCCGGCGAATCAAGGAGGCAATAAGCGTAAGGCCGATGGTAACCCGGAGTTTGTGGCCAACGCTAATATGCAGGGTAACAATCAGAGACGCAAGGGGAGGCCGCCCCCTCGATCTGGCGGGTCAGGTCCATCTCTCGAGCAGCTACTGAATGAACCCTGTCCGAGACACGACACCCGGGAAAGACCGGCCACTCACTTATGGAAGGATTGCACGACCATGAAGGCTTTCAAGAATTCCAACATGTTCGATGGCAATCATGGGTCGGGTGGTGGCTCAGGTGCCGGCGGTTTTCATGGCCCGGATAGCGGTTCAAACTCCGGTTTTCAGGGAAATCAAGGTGGCCATAATCACCAGCAGTCTGGTCAGGGAGGTCAGCAGCAGCAGCAGCAGTCAGGTTATCAGAGCAATCCAAAGCAGCTGAATAGTGGACAGTATCATGTGTTCACCACTAGCTTATGCAAGCGGGACCAGAAGCTTCGTAAAAGGGCTTTGAACGCTGTTGAGCCAGCAATTCCTCGTTATTTAAGGTGGTCAGAGCAGCCTATTGTGTGGAGCAGAGAGGATCACCCTCCCCGGGTTGACAATCCGGGTCAGTTAGCCTTGGTGGTGGCACCTCAAGTCGGTGGATATAAATTTACTAAGGTACTCATGGATGGAGGTAGCAGCATCAACATCCTCTATTATGAGACCTTTCGACGTATGGGGTTGACTGACAAAAGTTTGAAGACATCCAACACCGTTTTCCACGGAGTGGTGCCTGGTAAGTCGGCGTACCCAGTTGGAAAGATTGAACTTGAGGTGGCCTTTGGAGATGAATACGATTCAAGGGCTGAGAAATTAACCTTTGAGGTGGTCAAAATCAAAAGCCCGTATCACACTCTGTTTGGACGACCGGCTTACGCCAAGTTCATGGCGCGGTCGTGTTATGTTTAGTTGCAGCTCAAGATGCCGGGTCACAAAGTCACCATCACTGTGCATGGGAGTCGAAAGATAGCCCTGGAATGTGAAGAAGGCGACGTGGCGTATGCCGAATCTGCTTGTGCAGCAGAAGAGTTGAAGTTTTATCAAGATAACGTTGACCCGGCGGATATGACCTCTCTGAAGAATCCAACCACAGAGCATGACCCGGCGATGAAGTTTAAATCGGCTGCTGAAACCAAGCTTGTTGATTTTATTCCAGGCGATTCGTCTAAGCAGTTCAGTATAGTGCCAATCTAGATCCTAAATAGGAAAGCGTGTTCATCGAGTTCATCTGTGAGAACCGGGACATCTTTGCATGGAAACCTTCTGACATGCTGGGTGTACCGAGAGAACTCGCTGAGCACACGCTTAATATTGATCCAAAGTTTAAACCGGTCAGGCAATTTCTTCGGCGGTTCAATGAGGAAAGGCGGAAAGCTATCGGAGAGGAGGTGGCCCGGCTCTTGGCGGCCGGGTTTATTGTTGAAGTTTTTCACCCAGAGTGGTTGGCTAACCCGGTGCTTGTACTTAAGAAGAATGGCACCTAGCGGATGTGTGTGGATTACACAGACTTAAATAAAGCTTGTCCGGCTGATCCTTTTGCTCTCCCCCATATTGATCAAATCATTGATGCTACGACGGGTTGTGAGCGTTTGAGCTTTCTGGATGCTTACTCTGGTTATCATCAGATCAAAATGGCAGTTAAGGACCAGGAGAAGATAGCCTTCATCACTCCGTTTGGAGCCTTCTGCTATGTATCTATGCTGTTTGGGCTCAAGAGTGCCTAGGCAACTTATCAGCGGTGTGTGCAGAATTGTCTCCACAATCAAATTGGGCGCAATGTTCATGCTTATGTGGATGATATAGTGGTTAAATCCAGAGAGAAGGAAACTTTGATAGCTGATCTGAGGGAGACCTTTGACAATCTCTGGGTTACAAGATGATGCTTAACCCAGAAAAGTGTGTGTTTGGTGTGCCAGCAGGCAAGCTTTTGGGTTTTCTAGTTTCCAACAGAGGCATTGAAGCCAATACGGAGAAGATCAAGGCGATTACCTCTTTGGCTAAGCCGGCGTGCATCAATGATGTTCAGCGACTGGCGGGTCGAGTCGCTGCTTTAAGCCGGTTCATAAGCCGATTAGGTGAGAAGGCCTTGCCGCTGTATCAAATGATGAAGAAAACGGATAACTTTGTCTGGAGCGATGCTGCCGATGTTACCTTTGAAGATTTAAAGAGACAGCTATTTGAGCCGCCAGTCCTTGCGGCTCCCATTGATAGAGAGCCATTGCTGTTATACGTGGCCGCTAACTCACGTGTTGTCAGTGTTGCAATTGTGGTGGAGCGCAAGGAGGCTGGCAAGAAACATCCGGTTCAATGGCCGGTTTATTACATCCATGAGGTACTCATTGAGTCTAACCAAAGGTATCCACATTGGCAGAAGCTTGTTTATGGGGTGTTCATGGCAAGCCGGAAGCTTAAGCAATACTTTCAGGGTCACCCTATCACGGTAGTAAGCTCTGCCCCCTTGGGAGACATCATCCAGAATAGAGAGGCCACAGGACGAGTCACCAAGTGGGCCATTGAGCTTGGGCCTCATGGTTTGAAGTATGTACCACGTACTGCTATAAAGTCTCAAGCCTTGGTGGACTTTATCAATGATTGGACAGAGCTGCAGACCCCTGAGGAGAAGCCGGATAACACGTATTGGACTATTCACTTTGACGGGTCTAGGCAGTTGGAAGGCTCGGGGGCCGGAGTTGTTTTAACTTCCCCTCGAGGTGACAAATTTTGTTATGTGCTCCAACTTATGTTCCCTTGTACTAATAATGCAGCTGAATACGAGGCCTTACTTCATGGTCTTCGGATGGCCAAAAAGATGAATTTGAGCCGGGTGAGGTGCTTGGGCGACTCAGATCTCGTGGCTCAACAGGTGTCAGGCAAGTGGGACTCCAAGGATCCCCTCATGATGGCTTACCGTCGTGAAGTCGATGCTGTAGCCGGGCACTTCAAGGGTTATCATGTGGAGCACATTGATCGAAGGAAGAATGAGGCGGCGGATGCCTTGAGCCGGCTGGGATCTCAGCGTAAGCCGGTGCCACCTAGCACCTTTTTGGATGTTTTGCATAATCCTTCTGTTAAATTACCCACAGAGGAAGACTTAGTTGTTCCAGACCTAGAAGCACAGTTGGTGGCGGCTCTTCACGTTATCCCGGATTGGACAGTGCCATATTTGGCTTATATGACCCGGGGAGAGTTGCCGAGGATGAGACCTTGGCAAGACAAATCATCCGGCGGTCTAAATCCATGACAATTGTTCATGGTGAGTTACATCATCGTAGTGTCACTGGGGCATTTCAACATTGTGCGTCACCTGCGGAGGATCAGGAGATACTTCGTGAGATCCATGAAGGGGATTGTGGTCATCATGCCGGCTCAAAATCTCTTGTGGCCAAGGCTTTCCGTCATGGTTTTTATTAGTTGATGGCTCATGCTGATGCGGAAGATCTGGTCAGTAAATGTGACGGTTGTCAAAAATTCTCACGACGAGCTCATGTGTCGGCTCAAGAGTTGAGGATGATTCCAATTACTTGGCCGTTTGCAGTCTGGGGGCTTGATATGGTCGGGCCTTTCAAAAGGTCCAAGGATAAAAAGATACACCTCCTGGTAGCAGTGGATAAATTTACAAAGCGGGTTGAGGCAGAGCCGGTCAGTAAGTGTGATGCAGCCACGACGGTTCAGTTCATGAAAAAGGTGATCTTTCGTTTTGGTTTTCCACATAGCATCATAACTGATAATGGCACTAATCTCTCCAAAGGTGCCATGGAAGAGTTCTGTCAACGATAACATATCTGGCTTGATGTTTCAGCAGTTGCCCATCCTCAATCCAATGGTCAAGCAGAAAGAGCCAATCTGGAGATCTTGAAGGGTATAAAACCCCGGCTCTTGGTCCCCTTATAGCGGACGCCGGGTTGTTGGGTGGAGGAATTACCCTCTGTGATTTGGCGCATCAACACTACACCTAACAGATCTACGGGTTATACACCTTTCTTTATGGTGTACGAAGCAGAAGCAGTCCGGCCAAGTGACATCCGTCATGACTCGCCCCGCGTGGCGGCTTACGTTGAGGCTGATAATGAACAAGCTCGTCAGGATGCACTTGACTTGTTGGATGAAGAGCGAGAGTTGGCAATAGCCCGCTCGGCGATTTACCAGCAAGACCTGCACCGCTACCACAGCCGCCGGGTTAGATCCAGAACCTTTCAGGAAGGTGACTTAGTGCTCCGGCTCATCCATGATCAGTATGATATGCACAAGCTATCCCCCCCCTTGGGAAGGACCCTTTGTGGTCAGCAAGAACCTGAATAACGGTTCATACTACCTCATCGATGTTCGAGAGCACAAAGACTCACGTAAGTTGGAGGAGGAGACCCGCTGGCCGTGGAATATCGCTCATCTTCGGCCTTACTACACTTGAGCCACCGGCTCTCAGGATGTATATATTTTGATGATGTATATATTATGAAAAGCAATAAAGCAGGACCTCTGTCCTTTCCATCTCCAAAAGTTTACATGCCTTCTTTATTATGTTGTTGAAACAACCAATAGGGAGCGGATCATACTTGAATCCGGCTTTCCCTTTGGTCCAGCTTATGATCACATCTGAATCTAGCCATGATCACATGGGGGCTTCCTGTTCAAACATAGGTCGTATTCGAACCAAAGAGAACATAGCTGTCGATACCCACTTGATCGGCATACTTCCAAACCCACTAGGGGGCTTCTTGATCATATCTGAATCATAGCTTAACCCCTTTTGGGTCTGACATGGATCATATTCGAATCAGCATCATTAAACAACTCTTATGGTCACTTGGGGGCTTCCTATTCAAACATAGGTCGTATTCGAACCAAAGAGAACATAGCTGTCGATACCCACTTGATCGGCATCGCCAAAGCCACTGGGGGCTATATGATCGTATCCGAATCTTAGCTTAACCCCTTTGGAACGGTTTACTGATCGTATTCGAATCAGAAGCCTTTGACTTTTGTCTATTTTTTATAAAATACTTTGCAATCACAGTTATTTGACTATTTTGAGATTATTTCCCGAAAGCATTTACGGGGTGATTTTTATCCCACCGGCTTAATTATGATCAAATACAGTTGTTAGCACATAAACAAGCATCATACGTGCCAGGTTTCCGGATTAACAAAGCTTACCCTCATTGTTCGGGTCACATAAGCCGGCAAGGTATGCTGTTGCAATTATGTCTTAAGGATATGATCGAGAACCAATTTTTATGATTTTTTGATTCATATTTCGAGTTGTCAACACATTATATGACCCCCTATGCGGTAAGTCGCCAAGGGACTTGTGTTTGTTCTATACGCAGGGCAATGCAAGCAATTTCTTTTAACATAAAAGAAGCAGAAGACCAGTATAAACCGAAAGCATATAACAACGACGGCTTAAGAAAATGATTGAGCGCCTCCAACATGCGCGAAGGCATGACAAAATCAAGTGCTTTCCTACCCTATTACAAGACTCCCCGAGTCTGGATAATGAAGCATTGTTTTTTCCACAAGACATAAACATAAGACGCCTGATGGTTCACTCGTCTTGTTGGCCTGAAGCTTCTGGGTTATCCTTCTCCGCTCCTTCGTCGGCTGCCCTGTCCTGGAAGGTTGATGATGACCAATCAATGCCACTCAAAGCTTCAAATTCAGCTTCATCGTCAATTAACCCGGCTGGATCGACTTCAGGGGCAAAGGTATGCTTACGAATTGGAGGGATCAGGTTGACTGCATCATAGTGAGGCGTTGGGAGTCTCTGATTCTGGCTGTCATAACCCGGCTGATACTTGGTAAGGTCAGTGTCATTCCCAATAAGAGTGGCCACAGGGCGTATTTCCTTCATGCAGACGGTGAAATCCTTCTCATCAAATGAGGTGCCATCCTCCTTCAGGCTTGGGTATCCAAGGGCGATGTCGGCCGGGTCTAGTTCTGGTAACCACGCCTTAGCCCAGCTCAATGCAGCTATGGCTCCGGCTCTTGCAGACGCCCGCCTTAGCTCTTGGACCCGTTGAGGAAGCACAGCAAGTCGCTTCAGCACGTCAGCCAGGCGAGTGGGAACATCATTTGACAAAGCCACAACGGCTAAAGCGCATTGTGACCCGGTGTACAGTTGTTCCACCAATGTGTAAACCGCTTTTAGTTATGTTAACATATTCTGATTCAGATTGGAGCTCCTGGGGCCTGCATTAACAAACATCAGATGAGCCGGAGATGACAGACAAAATACTTGTCGAAAAAAGATTTACAATATTTAAACTTGCAGAATAGCTTAGCAAAGATTGCTGAGGCCATCTGAGATATATGGTGTTTTAAGCCGATTAACTCAGCTGTTGTGTCTGCGAGAGCCGCTTCTGCTTTCTCGGCCCGGGTGACCAAGGAGGCTTTTTCATCAGCCCATGCCTTCTTATCAGCTGCAAAGCTTTTCCTCAGTTTCTCCTGCTCAGACACGCTGAACTCAAATTTGGAGTTGGCCTTTTGGATTTCAGTTTCGTGCACTGCCGGGTGACTCTTCAAATCAGCAATCTCCGACTCAAATTGATTTATGGTGGCCTGAATCAAGTCGGGCTATAGTCAGCATTGTTATGATACAACATTAAGTCCCAAACACTTTGCAAGCAAAGATACTTGACACTTGGGGGCTAATGTATGCTGAAGAACTCTGAATTACTACGGCGGTTCATGGAAATTAAGTCCCAAGCACTTTGCAAGCAAAGATACTTGGCACTTGGGGGCTAATGCGTATTGCAAGTTCAAAGTATTATAATACACTGGTTTAAATATCTTGTTCTAAAGCCGGCCTTTGAGATAAGTCGGGCGCTTGACAAGTAGTGATAAGCAGATTCTAAGTCTACATCATATTTTCTTATAAGCAATAGACTTGGGGGCTAGTACAGTAAGGAGGAATAAGGAATATCAACAAGAGTTATACCTTAGATTTTTGTTGGATTTGCTTCACCATATCAACTTCCAAATCACGACTGCTGAGCACTTGACTTATATAGCCAGAAACAATGTCTCCAATGCTGAGATGAGTGTAATCAGTGACGTCCAGCTTGGCCTTTCGGCGCTCTGAAAGTTCTTCCTTGGCAGAACACTTAGCAAGAATAGTGGGTCTTCCCGGTTCAACAAATTGAGTCTTAAGAATCTCAACTTCCGGATCATCTATTCTTGCCGGGCTGGGAACCTCCGGGTTATCAAAGCTGTTAAGAGTCTGTTCAGCAGGCGGATCAGAGGTTGGAGCTGGAATGTCATTGGCCGGTTCAGGTGGCGGCTCATGGGGGGAGGTCTTAGGAACAGTTGTTCCGACCTCAAGGTCAGTTACGACTGGCTCTTTAGCCGGCTTATTTTTCTTCGCCCTTTTGCTGGGCTTCACTTGTACACTGTGTGCAAAACAGAAAGGTTAAGTACAAAAACATGAGTAAGATAAGCATGAAAATGAATACATTGACATTACCCTGGAGCGGTCTTGAAAGCCGGCATGTTGGATTGCATAGATTTGCCGGAAGAAGGTGAAGTATCCTGATAGTTTGAGTCAGATGAATTGAGGGGTTGACGAATGAAACCTGCCAAAGGAAAAAAGGAATGTAATTCGGAGATAACCTCAGCCCGGCGCTTCCTTGTCACGTCAGGTAAGCCGGAGGAGAGTTCTGCGTCTTTGCTAGTCCGGGTCTGCCTCCGGCTCTCATGAGCCTGTTGCTTCAAAAGAAATTGAGGATCTTGGTAAGCTAAAGGATGTGAAAATCTTACTTTCCGGGTCACTCTTCGGACTTTCTGCCTTGGCAAAGGCTCGGAGTCAGAGGAAATTATAGTTACCTCTTCCTCAACTGCTTGGCTATTTCCCGTGTCCCCCTGAAGGAAATTATTGTCAATAAGATGATGGTAAAGGAATCAGAGGAGTTAAGGATTACCTCTTCTTCATCATCAGAAGAGTCATCTAGTTTGAGCAAATCTGAAGCACTTGGATTCTTCTTCCTTTGAGCTCCGGCTTTGGCAGTTTTCCTTGCGGCTCTCTTGGCCGCTCTGGCCTGTTTGGCAGCTTCATGATCATATTTGACCTTCCAGAAATTGTCCTTGGCCTGTGAATAATGAGAAAAGGTTATGAGTAAAAAGCAAGGCATTCCACAAAAAAGAGTAAATTCTTAGATTGATAAATTACTGCAGGAGACGGATTATTCTTGCAGAAGGGAAGTAAGCCGAAGGTGTTACTGACCACGGAGCCTTCTTTCAAAAGAGATTGGGTCATGGCTTCAATCATGTCATCAGGCAAATCATTAGGACAATGACGCAGTGGGTCATCTTTTTCGCCTGTGTAAGTGAACATCAAGCCGGGGCGGCGGCTTAACGGTATCACCCGCCATGAGATCCAGACACGGACCAAATCAATGCCGTCTAAGCCGTTCCCCAAGAGAGCTTTGATTTTCTTTATGGTAGGAGAAATCTGTTGGCATTCAGCGGCAGATATCTTATCCGGCAGTGGATGGTTGGATTCAAGGCGCAGAGCGCGAAAGCCGGGCAGCAGGTTCTCATCAGCCGGAGAAGTGTCCTGGCAATAGAACCACGTCTGGTTCCAATCCTTAGGATGGCTTGGCAGTTCAGCATATGGGAAAAGGCAGTCTCTCCGTCGCTGAATGGAAATACCACCAAGTTCCAGGATGGGCCCGTTGGCACGTTCATTCTGCCGGTTTAAGTAAAATAATTCTCTGAAAAGTGGTAGGTTGGGTTCTTCTCCAAGATATACCTCGCGAAAGACTTGGAAGTTGCAAATGTTTGACACGGAGTTGGGCCCGATATCTTGAGGTCTGAGGTCAAAAAAGTGTAAAACATCTCTGAAGAATTTTGAGCCGGGTGGAGAAAAGCCCCGGTTCATATGATCAGTAAAAACGATCACTTCCCCCTCCTTGGGCTGAGGCTTTTCCTCTGACGGGTCAGGAGCATGATAAGACATAACTTCTTTCTCGGGCAGATAACCGATCTTCACAAAATCAGATAAGGTGTTCTCAGTAACGATGGACCTAACCCAGTTACAAGTCACAGGTGCTTTGGGAGCTTTGGGTGCCATTATGCAGATGAAAACCTATGACAGAATAAAAATTTTCCGGTTCAGTTTAACCCGGAGAAAAAATATTTCAAATTCTATTCAATACGGCGGCTTATGAAGGGGCCTAATGACATATGGCTAATTATATCTGGTTATCTAAGCCGCTATGGGAATCAATAACAGTTAAGTTATTTTAAGCTGCCAGGAGCTGGCAAGGCTGTCGATTAACATTGTCTATTTTTAGCCGGCAATGAGAGCCGCTAGAGTTAAATGGGCCTAACAGAAACGGATTTTTTCCTAAGTGTCGCACAAATAAGTTTCGCAACTGGCAGAGATTATTTTGGATCAAACAGGTGTGCAGAAAAGGAAATATTTCTAGACCTAGAAACCAGTCCAGATGAGTTCATAAACTTGAATGAGGCCTATCTGCAAGTGAAAAGGGATCTATTTGCATTCGAAATGAGTGCGAAACAGCTACCGCGACAGCTTTAACATTTGAATGAGGCTTTATATTATTTATATTATCCGCTCGTCAGGAACCCTTGATAGATCCCTTTTCACTGTAGTGATAAACCGTTGTAATGGCATGACTTGTATCGTAATGCAGAATTAACTAGTCACCGAGCCGGCCACTGTTTATGAGCCGGCCGGGACTCTGTAGGTCGCAGGGCGTCAACCCGAGTATATAAGGGGACGACCCGCTGGCGGCTTGGGGCAAGAAATGTTGGAAATATGCCCTAGAGGCAATAATAAAAGTGTTATTATTATATTTCCTTGTTCATGATAATAGTCTTTTATTCATGCTATAACTGTATTATCCGGAAATCGTAATACACGTGTGAATACATAGAACACAATATGTCCCTAGTGAGCCTCTAGTTGACTAGCTCGTTGTGATCAACAGATAGTCATGGTTTCCTGGCTATGGACATTGGATGTCGTTGATAACGGGATCACATCATTAGGAGAATGATGTGATGGACAAGACCCAATCCTAAGACTAGCACAAAAGATCGTGTAGTTCATTTGCTAGAGCTTTGCCAATGTCAAGTATCTCTTCCTTCGACCATGAGAGCGTGTAACTCCTGGACACCGTAGGAGTGCTTTGGGTGTATCAAACGTCACAACGTAACTGGGTGACTATAAAGGTGCACTACAGGTATCTCCGAAAGTATCTATTGTTTTATGCGGATC
>NW_021211052.1:57682-64370 GCF_002162155.2 Triticum dicoccoides | reverse complement strand
CGAGCAATTCATTAAACTTGTTATCGAGCTTTGTTTCGAACGTCTTCTCAAGGCCAGTGATCTTCTCCATGGCCTCTTCAAAATTGTTCAGCACATCTTGCACCTGTTCAGTCATCATTTGCTGAAACTTATCATGAAGCTCCTTGTTCGATAAATTCTCCCAGTCAATCTCGTCGGCTTGTGATCCTGGCATGGTTAGCAGCAATAGAAACACACAAGAATATGATCCTACAGACTACGAACAAGTGGTGGTGGTGGGTGTCACAAATCCGTCAAGCAAATCTCAAATTCTTACCAGTTCTTACCCAGCAGCAGGCGGTGATCGGCAACCGTTGTAGTCAAAAACTCTCAAAGCTTGGATAGAGCGATTACCAGGGAGACTCAAACGCACGACGTAGATGTATGTGGATCTGGGAAGGCTTATAATATGGTAGCAAAAAGGGTCAGCAATAATCAATTCAGAGATGCAAAGTTGAATAAACGCTCAACGACGGTACTGTGCTGGTCCTAGGCTAGACTGTGCTAGAGACGCGAGCCTAGAACACTAACAAAATCACGGCGCGACACGTAAACAAGGGAAAAGCACACTCTGAAATATATTTTTTTTTCGCTCTTTTTTTTTTTTGCGAAAAATCACTATAATGGCGAGTGTCTCAAAACTCTTCCTAGCTCAAACTGACAGGATGGGCACGAAATTTTTCGACCAAATTTTTTTTTTTCGACTGCCCGGACCCAAAAACTGGAAACGGGTCAAAAAAAACTTCCTATAATGGCACGTGTCTCAAAACACTCAGAAACACCTAAAAATAGGATAGCCAGAATTTTTTTTTTCCCGAAACCTACTCCGGCAAGGAAACACGAATCGGAATCTGGATGGATCCCGAAAACAAACCTAATAAGCAAAGAACTCGGATTGGTGGTGGATATATGGTGGTGGTATATGGCAGCGGTGGTGGTAGCGGTGGTAGTATATGGATATGGATCGGTGGTGGTATATGGGCACGGATTGGTGGTGGTATATGGATACGGATTGGGAGCGGTGGTGGTAGATGGCAAGGGCGATGATGATGGTGCGGCGGCGGCGTGACAACTTATGACCAGAACTCGAAACTCTAAAAGACTAGACGCTAAGACCAGCAACTAGACCGACGATGCAACCGCAAATTCAACAAAGCAAAACCCTAAAAAGATTATGCAAAGGCTCAGATTGGTTCGGATATGATGAACTAACCCTAATTTTTTTTTGTGTGGCTTTTTCGTGGACTGTAGGTATGAAGAACAGACTCGATCTAAACTACGAAAAACTGTAAAATCTCACCGAGCAACCTGGAAATCTGATACCACTTGATAGAGGCAAAGGTGTCCCGTCTTTCGATGAGATGATGGATATCGCTTTGGTGGAAGTCGACTTTGACGATCCGACTACGAACGTGCGAGGACGTCGCGCCTTAGCAATCGCTAAACCAACTCCGAGAGGTTATTGACCACGCCGGAGCACGATCAACCTGATCACAAGGGTCTGTTTCCTGCGAGCAAACGAAGAACAAGCAAGAAACTGAGATTGCAATCTGGATATTGTGAATATAAGATGAAAGCTTTATTGATCAAGGTGGGGTTCTGTGACGCCTTTGTCTGGTCGTTGAACACAAACGAAGTACGCGAAGTTGCAGCTATGGCGAACTTTTAATCTAAACAAAACCCAAAGTCTAAACGATGCCCTAAGGGCTGTATATATGGAGGAAGAGGGGGGAATTTCGTGGCCCTTGGGGGAGGGGTCCGAAATCAACCCTATCTCTTGTTTCCCCACACATACGGACTCTAAAAATAGCCTATACTTATGTATTTCGAAATTACATGGGCCTGGCCCAATAATAAGGTGACGCAGCACCTAAAATAGCCTCGGGACGAAATTTATGAAGTGGCATCTTGTATATTTCGTCCAAGGCTTCATGCACCCATTATGGTGGCTTCAAAGTCCTGAAATCATCACTTGTAATTCCGTTCTTGTTCCCCTTGCGCATGCCATCATCTCCATGCTTGTTCTTGCTCCAATGTTCATCCTTCTCCAAGCTAGGCCCTTCATTTGTAAGCAAAACAAATGTATCCAATTTAGGCAGCATCATATTCTCATGAACATTAGAATCATTACCAAGAAACGAAAGTACCTGGTAATTTAGTTGGCGTGCACGAGCTCTAGTAATTGGTCCAGTATGTATAGCAGCAGGGGCTGTGGGTGTAACAATTGTATTGATGTCGATAGAGGCTAAGGTGTCCCATCTTTCGATGAGATGATGGATATCGCTTTGGTGGAAGTCGACTTTGACGATCCGACTACGAACGTGCGAGGACGTCGCGCCTTAGCAATCGCTAAACCAACTCCGAGAGGTTATTGACCACGCCGGAGCACGATCAACCTGACCACGAGGGTTTGTTTCCTGCGAGCAAACGAAGAACAAGCAAGAAACTAAGATTGCAATCTGGATATTGCGAATATAAGATGAAAGCTTTATTGATCAAGGTGGGGTTCTGTGACGCCTTTGTCTGGTCGTTGAACACAAACGAAGTACGCGAAGTTGCAGCTATGGCGAACTTTTAATCTAAACAAAACCCAAAGTCTAAACGATGCCCTAAGGGCTGTATATATGGAGGAAGAGGGGGAAATTTCGTGGCCCTTGGTGGAGGGTTCCGAAATCAACCCTATCTCTTGTTTCCCCACACATACGGACTCTAAAAATAGCCTATACTTATGTATTTCGAAATTACATGGGCCTGGCCCAATAATAAGGTGACGCAGCACCTAAAATAGCCTCGGGACGAAATTTATGAAGTGGCATCTTGTATATTTCGTCCAAGGCTTCATGCACCCATTATGGTGGCTTCAAAGTCCTGAAATCATCACTTGTAACTCCGTTCTTGTTCCCCTTGCGCATGCCATCATCTCCATGCTTGTTCTTGCTCCAATGTTCATCCTTCTCCAAGCTAGGCCCTTCATTTGTAAGCAAAACAAATGTATCCAATTTAGGCAGCATCATATTCTCATGAACATTAGAATCATTACCAAGAAACGAAAGTACCTGGTAATTTAGTTGGCGTGCACGAGCTCTAGTAATTGGTCTAGTATGTATAGCAGCAGGGGCTGTGGGTGTAACAATTGTATTGATGTCCTCATCAAATCATGACAGGATCCAGAGTCAATTCATGGGCTTTGTCGATCGCGGGAGACGTGCCACCACCTTTGAGAACACCACAACTGTCACGAGAGGTGCACAAACATCCAAATGCACATGATCAGGTTAATGTATCTATACCACCATTTAATGGCCGTTTTAAACCTGCTTTATATATTGAATGGGAGTTCGACATAAAAAATATATTTGCTTCCCATAATTTCGATGAACATAAAAAGGTTAAGGTTGCGGTTGGTTCTTTCACTGGTTATGCTTTGATTTGGTGGAGTGAATATTGTCGGTTACACCCTGATTATATACCTACTACTTGGGATGATTTGAAACTTGCCATGCGACATACTTTCGTCCCTGCTTATTATACTCGTGACATGATTAAGAAGTTGCAACACTTAAAACAAGGTAGTGAAACTGTAACAAAATATTATGATGATTTACAAACTACCTTGTTGCATTCCTCTTTAGAAGAAAGTGAAGATGATTTTATGGATAGATTTTGGGGAGGATTAAACCATGATATTCAAGAGATACTAATTCATGAAGAGCGTTATCCTATGGACCATTTGTTTCATCTTGCTTGCAAAGCAGAACAGGAAATAAAACGACGTGTTGGCCACGAGGAGAACAAGCGCACGGTGCACATTCCAAGAGTTGATATGATTGTTCCTTCAACTACTAGGCATACTATGACAGCCACATCCGTTGTTGTCAGGACTACATCACCTCCACCATGTGACACATCGCCCCCGAGAGTGGCTACATCATCTGAGTTGATCATAAGAGGTAATGACAAAGGTACTGATCTTCCATCTCTACATGAGAATCATGAATGCCTTGTCAATTTGAATGCACCATCTGATGAGCTACCCACTACTTTGATCACACCACCTATTTTAGAGGACTACGTTGATAATTTGACTTTGCCATGTGATCAAACAACTGAAATACCAACAATTTTGAGTGCACCCATTGAATTAACTATTGATGCAAAAGAACCAATGTTTAATCATTTTGATATGACCTCTAATCTTGGTGATGATTCTGTGTTGAATGACTTATTGCATGTTTGCTTATTTAAGCATGTTGTAGCATGTAAATTTGATGCAAGTAAGGTTTATTCACCAATGTTGGGATGGTTTAATGATGAACATTGTCAATCTTTTGAAATGAATAAGAGCTTTACTTATATGTGCAAACTGAGTTGCAATATTTTCATGCCTTCTACTTCTTGTGCTAATTTTTTGGCTTTAGATTTTATGAACTATGCAAGTTACTCATCTATTCATGTGTCATATATGCAAAAATCAAGGGAAGTAGAAATGGATGACATATACATATACAACATGTACACCTTGTCTCTTTCGTTTGCCACATTTCAGATTAAGCAACGTCGAGGATGACTTTATTTTCAAGAAGGGAAGGATGATGAGGACATGACTACCTTGGATATGACCAAAAATATTGCATATATGCATATTTGTCAGGTGATTTCTAGTGCAAACTATTCAATAATCTATTTATGTTATCCAGAACAAAAATACTTCACACACTTTTGTGTTTTGTCTAATTGCAGGTGTATGGGACATTTGTACAATCCACATATGAAGATAAGGAAGAAAGAGATGTTTATTTGCTGTCCAAAAAGTTCTCTCACGTCACTTTTGGCCCAAGAGAAGATAGAGTCCAAGTCTCTCACGTTCTGGATTCAGATTCGGACTGCACAGATATACCTGACTCAAAACGCACACAAGTTTTTCATACGGACTCCGAATTGGGTGATTCTTTTTTTATTGGAAACTAGATTTCGTGCACTTTCCAACCCAACTGGAATCACCTTCAAATTCATCCGGAGCGTTGAGTTGTGGACGAAACAATCTGATGCTACAGCAGAATCCGAGTCAAACTACAAGTCCAAAGGTGTTACATCACCTCCACTTGGGCCCATTGGCCTTGTACGACCTAGATTTAGTTTTAGGCTGCCTTGGGACGTCCTCCCACCTCCTTGGCCGCCACCCCTTGCTCCTATATAAGTAGATCCATCTAGTAGCTTTTCCTTGGGATTTGTTTAGTTAAAAGTTAGCCATTGCAACTTCGTGTACTTCGTTTGTGTCCAACGACCAGACTAAGACCGCTTCCGGATCCCCACCCTTATCAATACTTCATATATATTTGCGATATTCAGATTGCTTTATCATATTCTTGCTCGTTCTTCGATTGCTTGCAGGAATAGACCTTCGTGGTCAGGCTGACCGTGCTTCCAGCATCTTCAGTAACCTCAGGAGATTGGTTTAGCGGTTGCTAAGGCGCAACGTCGTGCACGTTTGTAGTCGGATCGTCAAAGTCGTCTCCACCAAATCGATAGTTATCATCTCATCGAAAGATCGGGACACCCCGCCTCGATCACGTTCCGTTTGGATTCCGTTTGATATTCCTTTTCTACGAAACACTGAAATAGGCAAAAAAACAGAAACTGGCAGTGGGCCTCCGGTTAATAGGTTAGCCCCAAAAATAATATAAAAGAGCATATTAAAGCCCATTAAACATCCAAGACAAATAATATAATAGCATGGAACAATCAAGAATTATAGATATGTTGGAGACATATCACCGGCGTATGAGGAGTCGGCGGGAGCACCTTCCCGGACGCGTCCAGCCGGATCTCCGACTTCATCGAGGAGTTGGCAGTGTCGTTCTTGTCCGCCACGATCAGTAGCTCGTTCAGGGCGGCCTGATCATCGCACAAGAGCCGGTGCTTAAGCAAGGTGCCCTCTCTGCACCCGACGGTGAAGTACTTGATGGCCTGTACCTCGTGGACCCCTTTGCAAGAGTTGCGCAACTTGGCCCGGCGTGTCAAGTAGTCACGGGTGGACTCAGTCAGGCCCTGGACGCACGTGGAAAGTTGGCGAGGCTTGGGTTGCCGCTTTTAGGTGCTGGTGAAGTTGCGGACGAAGACGTTGGCAAAGTCCAACTAGCCATTGACGTTGTACGGCTTGAGGCTGTTCGGCCATGTCCGGGCCGTGCCCTGGAGCATGAGCGGAATGTACTTCACGACAATGCGTGTGTTGCCGTTTGCTATGATGACGGCTGTGGAGTAGTCAACCAGCCAGTCCTTCGGTTTCATGAAGCCGTTGTACTTGGGAGTTTCTCAAGGGAGCGAGAACCCTTTGGGGAAGGGCTCATCGCGAATGCGGGGGCCGAAACAGGCCGGGCCGACTGCATCTTCTTCTTCCATGGCTAGGGACCGAGCGAGTCGCTCAATCCGGTGGCACGCGTCATTCTCTCCGACTCCTTCACGGGGGCCTAGCCGGCCTCCGAGAGTCGGATGATCAATAGGCGGCAGTGAGGCACGCCTCTCCCTGCGCAGGGGGAAGCGGACACCCATCCCGTCGCTCTTCTACTCACGGGCGACCATCTTGGTCGCGCACTATCATGACGCGAGTGCGCCGACTGCGGCTTGCGGGCGGCTCCTGCTCTCGTTGGTCACGAGCATCGCCTGTTGGGGA
>NW_021211052.1:34946-57534 GCF_002162155.2 Triticum dicoccoides | reverse complement strand
CTCGCCGGGCTCCATCACACGGTGGCCCGCCTCTTGCTGCATGATCGCCGCGTCTAGGAGGTGCTGGAGGCGCACCATCTGGGCGCACTGCTCATTGCCCTCCAGGTGGTCCAGTTCATCTGCCGCCGCCTGGGCGGCGCGCAGGTTCTCCATCGGGGTGGCGTAGACTGGGCGTCCGGCTCCCAGCATGCTGGCGATAGCCGCACCGTGCCGTCGAACCGTGCCCACTCGGCTAGGCTCGCTAGCAACCAGCATGCCACACACAGTACGGTCGATCTCACGCTGGTAGGCTTCAGTGAGGCGCCTCATGGCCGCCAGCTTGTTAGCGCTGTTGAGGAGCGAGACGCGGAATGTTTCTAGCATCGCTCCATCGGCGTTTGCCGCCATGGGCGCGGACAGACGTTGCATTGCCGCCTGCAGCGGGTCCTGGCCGACTCTGTCGGAGGCTTTGGCTAGTGACCAGCACCTCCATGATGGTGCTCGCGCTGGCGTTGCTGACCGCAGGAGGGAGCGGGTCATCGACGATCACCATGTTGCCAGGGAAAACATTAGCGGATATCGTGTCGGAGTCGATGAGCATGTCGACGGGCGGGTCAGTGGAGCAGACGGATTCCAGGTCGAAGGCGAGCTCGTTGCCGATGCTGATCTTGCCGAGGAGGTCGATAGACACCTCTCAGAGCTGGACGCTGCCATATCGAGCGCGGGCTTGTCGGTGAGTGATGAGGACATCAATACAATTGTTACACCCACAGCCCCTGCTGCTATACATACTGGACCAATTACTAGAGCTCGTGCACGCCAACTAAATTACCAGGTACTTTCGTTTCTTGGTAATGATTCTAATGTTCATGAGAATATGATGCTGCCTAAATTGGATACATTTGTTTTGCTTACAAATGAAGGGCCTAGCTTGGAGAAGGATGAACATTGGAGCAAGAACAAGCATGGAGATGATGGCATGCACAAGGGGAACAAGAACGGAGTTACAAGTGATGATTTCAGGACTTTGAAGCCACCATAATGGGTGCATGAAGCCTTGGACGAAATATACAAGATGCCACTTCATAAATTTCGTCCCGAGGCTATTTTAGGTGCTGCGTCACCTTATTATTGGGCCAGGCCCATGTAATTTCGAAATACATAAGTATAGGCTATTTTTAGAGTCCGTATGTGTGGGGAAACAAGAGATAGGGTTGATTTCGGACCCCTCCACCAAGGGCCACGAAATTCCCCCTCTCTTCCTCCATATATACAGCCCTTAGGGCATCGTTTAGACTTTGGGTTTTGTTTAGATTAAAAGTTCGCCATAGCTGCAACTTCGCGTACTTCGTTTGTGTTCAGCGACCAGACAAAGGCGTCACAGAACCCCACCTTGATCAATAAAGCTTTCATCTTATATTCGCAATATCCAGATTGCAATCTCAGTTTCTTGCTTGTTCTTCGTTTGCTCGCAGGAAACAGACCCTCGTGGTCAGGTTGATCATGCTCCGGCGTGGTCAATAACCTCTCGGAGTTGGTTTAGCGATTGCTAAGGCGCGACATCCTCGCACGTTCGTAGTCGGATCGTCAAAATCGACTGCCACCAAAGCGATATCCATCATCTCATCGAAAGACGGGACACCTTTGCCTCTATCAAGTGGTATCAGATTTCCAGGTTGCTCGGTGAGATTTTACATTTTTTCGTAGTTTAGATCGAGTCTGTTCTTCATACCTATAGTCCACGAAAAAGCCACACAAAAAATTAGGGTTAGTTCATCATATCCGAACCAATCTGAGCCTTTGCATAATCTTTTTAGGGTTTTGCTTTGTTGAATTTGCGGTTGCATCGTCGTGTCTAGTTGCTGGTCTTAGAGTCTAGTCTTTTAGAGTTTCGAGTTCTGGTCATAAGTTGTCACGCCGCCGCCGCACCATCATCATCACCCCTGCCATCTACCACCACCGCTTATCCGCCACCGCTTCAAATCCGTATCCATATACCACCACCGCTGTCATATACCACCACCGCTGCCATCTACCACCATATATCCACCACCAATCCGAGTTCTTGTCATATTAGGTTTGTTTTCGAGATCCATCTAGATTCCGATTCGTGTTTCCTTGCCGGAGTAGGTTTAAAAAAAAAGAGTCCGGAAACCACGCTCCGTTTAGGCCCAAAATTTTTCGAAAATGCATTTTTTGAAAAATTTTCTGGCTATCCTATTTTTAGGTGTTTCTGAGTGTTTTGAGACAGGTGCCATTATAGGAAGTTTTTTTTGACCCGTTTCCAGTTTTTGGGTCCGGGCAGTCGAAAAAAAAAATTGGTCGAAAAAAATTTCGTGCCCATCCTGTCAGTTTGAGCTAGGAAGAGTTTTGAGACACTCGCCATTATAGTGATTTTTCGCAAAAAAAAAGCAGCAAAAAAAAAGAGCGCAAAAAAAAAGAGCGAAAAAAAAATTCCAGAGTGTGCTTTTCCCTTGTTTACGTGCCGCGCCGTGATTTTGTTGGTGTTCTAGGCTCGCGTCTCTAGCACAGTCTAGCCTAGGACCAGCACAGTACCGTCGTTGAGCGTTTATTCAACTTTGCATCTCTGAATTGATTATTGCTGACCCTTTTTGCTACCATATTATAAGCCTTCCCAGCTCCACATACATCTACGTCGTGCGTTTGACTCTCCCTGGTAATCACTCTATCCAAGCTTTGAGAGTTTTTGACTACAACGGTTGCCGATCACCGCCTGCTGCTGGGTAAGAACTGGTAAGAATTTGAGATTTACTTGACGGATTTGTGACACCCACCACCACCTCTTGTTAGTAGTCTGTAGGATCATATTCTTGTGTGCTTCTATTGCTGCTAACCATGCCAGGATCACAAGCCGACGAGACTGACTGGGAGAACATGACGAATAAGGATTTGCATGATAAATTTCAGCAAATGATGAGTGGACAGGTGCAAGACGTGCTAAACAGATTTGAAGAGGCCATGGAGAAGATAGATGGCATGGAGAAGACGTTCGAAACAAAGCTCAATAACAAGTTTAATGAATTGCTCGCGCGTCTTCCACCACCACCACCCGCTGCACCTAACGCACCTCTCCAACAACAACAACAACGACTACCTCCACGTCGCGAAACAGACCTCCGCCGAGCAAGCCGTGTTCCTCTTGCGTTTGGCCAAACTGTTGGTGCTGCTGTTGATACTTCTGTGGCTCCTGCTGCTGATGCGGAGGAGGATGATTATGTGGGAGATTACGAGGATGAGGTTGCTCAAAATTAGAACTACGTGCAACCACCAGCACCACCACCAGCAGGTCAACCTCAGGTATATATTCGTACTGGTAGGCCTGCACCACCACCTCAGGTACGAGATGATGTCCATATTCCTAAACTGAAATTGAATATTCCACCATTTGAGGGTAGGTATGTTCCTGATATATATCTTACTTGGGAGTTAGAAACTGAACAACGTTTTACATGTTTACAATATCCCGAGGAGAGACGGGTTGCTGCTGCTGTTTGTGCTTTCACTAGTTTTGCATGTGTCTGGTGGTCTGAACATTGTAGATTATATCCTATTCCAACTACTTGGGCTGCTTTGAAAACTGCTATGCGTACGCGTTGGGTTCCACCATATTATCAACGTGAATTGCTTCAAAAATTGTAGCGTTTAAGACAAGGAAAAAATTATGTAGAAGAATATTATCAGGAATTACAAACTGGCATGATTCGATGTGGTATTGTTGAGGAGAATGAAGCTATGCTTGCACGTTTTCTGGGTGGATTAAATAGAGAGATTCAGACCATTCTAGACTATAAGGAGTATACTAATATCACTCGTTTATTCCATCTTGCTTGTAAAGCTGAACGTGAAGTGCAGGATCGACAAGCATTGGCGCGAACTAACTTTTCTGCAGGCCGACCTTCATCATGGACACCGCATGCATCTTCTACTTCAACTGCACCAACACCTCAATCAGGTGCCTCCTCCAGCCGTGATACAAGAAAACATGAACAACCACCATTATCTGCCAAGAGCACACCTGCCGGGCCTGCACAGAGTTCTTCTTCTTCCAGGGCATCAACAGGGCACACAAGTGATATTATTTGTCGTCGTTGTAAGGGAGGAGGTCATTATGCGAGAGAATGCAAATCTCCGCGTGTGATGATTGCTACCGAGGGTGGTGGATATGAGTCCGCTACTGACTATGATGAGGAGACATTGGCTCTTATTACACGTGAAGAACATGGTGGAGATGATTCTGATCATGAGACGCAATAAATGGCTCCTGAAGACGCTGACAGGTATGAATGTTTAGTTGCTCAACATGTTTTGAGTGTGCAGGTCACACAAGCTGAGCAAAATCAGAGGCACAATTTGTTCCATACCAAGGGAGTTGTGAAGGAACGTTCTGTGCGCGTCATAATAGACGGAGGGAGCTGCAACAACTTGGCTAGCATGGAGATGGTGGAGAAGCTTTCTCTCACCACAAGACCACATCCACATCCTTACTACATCCAATGGTTCAACAACAGCGGCAAGGTTAAGGTAACACGTACTGTTCGTGTGCATTTTAGTATCTCTACATATGCTGATTATGTTGATTGTGATGTGGTACCTATGCAAGCATGTTCCTTATTACTTGGTAGACCATGGCATTTTGATAAAAATTCTGTACACCATGGTAGAAACAATCACTATACTCTTGTTCATAAGGATAAAAATATTACTTTGCTTCCTATGACTCCTGATTCCATTTTGAAAGATGATATTAATAGAGCTAATAAAGCAAAACAGGAGAAGAATAAGAGTGAAAATCAGATTGTGGCAAAATGATAGAGGCAAAGGTGTCCCGTCTTTCGATGAGATGGTGGATTTCGCTTTGGTGGAAGTCGACTTTGACGATCCGACTACGAACGTGCGAGGACGTCGCGCCTTAGCAATCGCTAAACCAACTCCGAGAGGTTATTGACCACGCCGGAGCACGATCAACCTGACCACGAGGGTCTGTTTCCTGCGAGCAAACGAAGAACAAGCAAGAAACTAAGATTGCAATCTGGATATTGCGAATATAAGATGAAAGCTTTATTGATCAAGGTGGGGTTCTGTGACGCCTTTGTCTGGTCGTTGAACACAAACGAAGTACGCGAAGTTGCAGCTATGGCGAACTTTTAATCTAAACAAAACCCAAAGTCTAAACGATGCCCTAAGGGCTGTATATATGGAGGAAGAGGGGGGAATTTCGTGGCCCTTGGTGGAGGAGTCCGAAATCAACCCTATCTCTTGTTTCCCCACACATACGGACTCTAAAAATAGCCTATACTTATGTATTTTGAAATTACATGGGCCTGGCCCAATAATAAGGTGACGCAGCACCTAAAATAGCCTCGGGACGAAATTTATGAAGTGGCATCTTGTATATTTCGTCCAAGGCTTCATGCACCCATTATGGTGGCTTCAAAGTCCTGAAATCATCACTTGTAACTCCGTTCTTGTTTCCCTTGCGCATGCCATCATCTCCATGCTTGTTCTTGCTCCAATGTTCATCCTTCTCCAAGCTAGGCCCTTCATTTGTAAGCAAAACAAATGTATCCAATTTAGGCAGCATCATATTCTCATGAACATTAGAATCATTACAAAGAAACGAAAGTACCTGGTAATTTAGTTGGCGTGCACGAGCTCTAGTAATTGGTCCAGTATGTATAGCAGCAGGGCCTGTGGGTGTAACAATTGTATTGATGTCCTCATCACCTTTGCCTCTATCAAAGATAAGTTGACACATGCTCCTTTACTCCAACTTCCTGATTTTAATAAGAGTTTTGAGCTTGAATGTGATGCTAGTGGAATTGGATTAGGAGGTGTGTTATTACAAGATGGCAAACCTGTTGCATACTTTTCTGAAAAATTGAGTGGGCCTAGTCTGAATTATTCTACTTATGATAAAGAATTATATGCTCTTGTTCGGACTTTAGAAACATGGCAACATTATTTATGGCCCAAAGAATTTGTTATACATTCTGATCATGAATCTTTGAAACATATTAAAAGTCAAGCTAAACTGAATCGTAGACATGCTAAATGGGTTGAATTCATTGAGACTTTCCCTTATGTCATTAAACACAAGAAGGGAAAAGAAAATGTTATTGCTGATGCATTGTCTCGTCGCTATACTATGCTTTCACAACTTGACTTCAAAATATTTGGTTTGGAGACCATCAAAGATCAATATGTGCATGATGCTGACTTTAAAGATGTAATGCAGAATTGTAAAGAAGGAAGAATGTGGAACAAGTTTGTCGTTAACGATGGATTTGTGTTTCGTGCTAACAAGCTATGCATTCCAGCTAGCTCCGTTCGTCTTTTGTTGTTGCAGGAAGCGCATGGAGGAGGATTAATGGGACATTTTGGCGTGAAGAAGACGGAGGACGTACTTGCTACACATTTCTTTTGGCCAAAGATGAGACGGGATGTTGAGCGTTTTATTGCTCGATGCACTACATGTCAAAAAGCTAAGTCACGACTCAATCCTCATGGTTTATATATGCCTTTGCCTGTACCTAGTGTTCCTTGGGAGGATATATCTATGGAATTTGTTTTAGGTTTACCTCGAACAAAGAAGGGGAGGGATAGCATATTTGTTGTCGTGGATAGATTCTCGAAAATGGCACACTTTATACCATGTCATAAAAGCGATGATGCTGTTAATGTTGCTGATTTGTTCTTTCGTGAAATTATTCGCTTGCATGGTGTGCCAAATACTATTGTTTCAGATCGTGATACTAAATTTCTTAGCCACTTTTGGAGATGTTTATGGGCTAAGTTGGGGACTAAACTGCTTTTTAGTACTACTTGTCACCCCCAAACTGATGGACAAACTGAAGTAGTCAATAGAACATTGTCTACTATGCTTAGGGCTGTTTTGAAGAATAATAAGAAAATGTGGGAGGAATGCTTGCCTCATATTGAATTTGCTTATAATCGTTCATTGCATTCTACTACTAAGATGTGCCCTTTTGAAGTTGTGTATGGTTTTGATGAGGATATCAATACAATTGTTACACCCACAGCCCCTGCTGCTATACATACTGGACCAATTACTAGAGCTCGTGCACGCCAACTAAATTACCAGGTACTTTCGTTTCTTGGTAATGATTCTAATGTTCATGAGAATATGATGCTGCCTAAATTGGATACATTTGTTTTGCTTACAAATGAAGGGCCTAGCTTGGAGAAGGATGAACATTGGAGCAAGAACAAGCATGGAGATGATGGCATGCGCAAGGGGAACAAGAACGGAGTTACAAGTGATGATTTCAGGACTTTGAAGCCACCATAATGGGTGCATGAAGCCTTGGACGAAATATACAAGATGCCACTTCATAAATTTCGTCCCGAGGCTATTTTAGGTGCTGCGTCACCTTATTATTGGGCCAGGCCCATGTAATTTCAAAATACATAAGTATAGGCTATTTTTAGAGTCCGTATGTGTGGGGAAACAAGAGATAGGGTTGATTTCGGACTCCTCCACCAAGGGCCACGAAATTCCCCCCTCTTCCTCCATATATACAGCCCTTAGGGCATCGTTTAGACTTTGGGTTTTGTTTAGATTAAAAGTTCGCCATAGCTGCAACTTCGCGTACTTCGTTTGTGTTCAACGACCAGACAAAGGCGTCACAGAACCCCACCTTGATCAATAAAGCTTTCATCTTATATTCGCAATATCCAGATTGCAATCTTAGTTTCTTGCTTGTTCTTCGTTTGCTCGCAGGAAACAGACCCTCGTGGTCAGGTTGATCGTGCTCCGGCGTGGTCAATAACCTCTCGGAGTTGGTTTAGCGATTGCTAAGGCGCGACGTCCTCGCACGTTCGTAGTCGGATCGTCAAAGTCGACTTCCACCAAAGCGATATCCATCATCTCATCGAAAAATCGGGACCCTCGCCTCTATCAAAGTGTGCCATTTTCGAGAATCTATCCACGACAACAAATATGCTATCCCTCCCCTTCTTTGTTCGAGGTAAACCTAAAACAAAGTCCATAGATATATCCTCCCAAGGAACACTAGGTACAGGCAAAGGCATATATAAACCATGAGGATTGAGTCGTGACTTAGCTTTTTGACATGTAGTGCAGCGAGCAATAAAACGCTCAACATCCCGTCTCATCTTTGGCCAAAAGAAATGTGTAGCAAGTACGTCCTCCGTCTTCTTCACGCCAAAGTGTCCCATTAATCCTCCTCCATGCGCCTCCTGCAACAACAAAAGACGAACGGAGCTAGCTGGAATGCATAGCTTGTTAGCATGAAACACAAATCCATCGTTAACAACAAACTTGTTCCATATTCTTCCTTCTTTACAAATTCTGCATTACATCTTTAAAATCAGCATCATGCACATATTGATCTTTGATGGTCTCCAAACCAAATATTTTGAAGTCAAGTTATGAAAGCATAGTATAGCGACGAGACAATGCATCAGCAATAACATTTTCTTTTCCCTTCTTGTGTTTAATGACATAAGGGAAAGTCTCAATGAATTCAACCCATTTAGCATGTTTACGATTCAGTTTAGCTTGACTTTTAATATGTTTCAAAGATTCATGATCAGAATGTATAACAAATTCTTTGGGCCATAAATAATGTTGCCATGTTTCTAAAGTCCGAACAAGAGCATATAATTCTTTATCATAAGTAGAATAATTCAGACTAGGCCCACTCAATTTTTCAGAAAAGTATGCAACAGGTTTGCCATCTTGTAATAACACACCTCCTAATCCAATTCCACTAGCATCACATTCAAGCTCAAAAGTCTTATTAAAATCAGGAAGTTGGAGTAAAGGAGCATGTGTCAACTTATCTTTAAATACCGTGAAGGCTTCTTCCTGTGCGGTACCCCAAACAAAAGGCACATCCTTCTTTGTAAGCTCGTTGAGAGGTGCAGCAATGGTGCTGAAATCTCTCACAAAACGCCTATAGAATCCAGCGAGGCCAAGAAAACTCCTCACTTGTGTGACCGTTTTGGGCTGCAGCCAACTCTCAATAGCTTCAATCTTGGCTTTGTCAACTTCAATTCCCTGTGGAGTAACAACATAGCCAAGAAAAGATACTCGGTCGGTGCAAAAGGTGCACTTCCCAAGGTTACCAAACAAACGTGCATCACGTAGAGCAATAAAAACAGCACGTAAATGTTCCAAATGTTCTTCCAAAGATCTGCTATAAATCAGTATATCATCAAAATAGACTACCACAAATCGTCCAATGAAAGCACGTAAAACTTCGTTCATTAGTCTCATGAAAGTACTAGGCGCATTAGTTAACCCAAAAGGCATGAGTAACCACTCATATAATCCAAACTTAGTTTTAAATGCTGTTTTCCATTCATCTCCCAATTTCATACGAATTTGATGGTATCCACTACGCAAATCAACTTTGGAGAATATTGTAGAGCCACTCAATTCATCAAGCATATCATCTAGCCTAGGAATAGGATGACGATAACGAATAGTAATATTATTAATGCCTCTACAATCAACACACATACGTGATGTACCATCCTTTTTCGGCACTAGAATAATAGGAACAGCACAAGGACTAAGGGATTCGCGTATATAACCTTTGTCGAGAAGCTCTTGTACTTGACGCATAATCTCCTTCGTCTCCTCTGGATTGGTACGGTATGGTGCACGGTTTGGCAGTGAAGCACCGGGAATTAAGTCAATTTGATGCTCAATCCCTCGAATAGGCGGTAATCCCGGTGGCACGTCTTGTGGAAAGACGTCAGCGAACTCCTGCAAAATATTAGTGACAGCAGGAGGCAAAGAGGAAGGCACGTCCTCGAATGAAAATAATGCCTCTTTGCACACAAAAGCATAGCAAACAGATTTGCTGAAATCTAGCTCATCAATATCAGATTTGGTGGCAAATAAACATGCACATTTCAATTTAATTTCAGAAGCAACACTAGATGGTTTATTATTAGGCTTCATTTGTTGCTCAAATTCTCTTGCCACAATCTGATTTTCACTCTTATTCTTCTCCTGTTTTGCTTTATTAGCTCTATTAATATCATCTTTCAAAATGGAATCAGGAGTCATAGGAAGCAAAGTAATATTTTTAACCTTATGAACAAGAGTATAGTGATTGTTTCTACCATGGTGTACAGAATTTTTATCAAATTGCCATGGTCTACCAAGTAATAAGGAACATGCTTGCATAGGTACCACATCACAATCAACATAATCAGCATATGTAGAGATACTAAAATGCACACGAACAGTACGTGTTACCTTAACCTTGCCGCTGTTGTTGAACCATTGGATGTAGTAAGGATGTGGATGTGGTCTTGTGGTGAGAGAAAGCTTCTCCACCATCTCCATGCTAGCCAAGTTGTTGCAGCTCCCTCCGTCTATTATGACACGCACAGAACGTTCCTTCACAACTCCCTTGGTATGGAACAAATTGTGCCTCTGATTTTGCTCAGCTGGTGTGACCTGCACACTCAAAACACGTTGAGCAACTAAACATTCATACCTATCAGCGTCTTCAGGAGCCATGTATTGCGTCTCATGGTCAGAATCATCTCCACCATGTTCTTCACGTGTAATAAGAGCCAAAGTCTCCTCATCATAGTCACTAGCGGACTCATATCCACCATCCGCGGTAGCAATCATCACACGCGGAGATTTGCATTCTCTCGCATAATGACCTCCTCCCTTACAACGACGACAAATAATATCACTTGTGTGCCCTGTTGATGCCATGGAAGAAGAAGAACGCTGAGCAGGCCCCGCAGGTGCGCTCTTGGCAGATAATGGTGGTTGTGCCTGTTTTCTTGTATCACGGCTGGAGGTGGCACCGGATGGAGGTGCTGGTGCAGTTGAAGTAGAAGATGCACGTGGTGTCCATGATGAAGGTCGGCCTGCAGAAAAGTTAGTTCGCCCCAATGCTTGTCGATCCTGCACTTCACGTTCAGCTTTACAAGCAAGATGGAATAAACGAGTGATATTAGTATACTCCTTATAGTCTAGAATGGTCTGAATCTCTCTATTTAATCCACCCAGAAAACGTGCAAGCATAGCTTCATTCTCCTCAACAATACCACATCTAATCATGCCAGTTTGTAATTCCTGATAATATTCTTCTACAGAATTTTTCCCTTGTCTTAAACGCTGCAATTTTTGAAGCAATTCACGTTGATAATATGGTGGAAACCAACGTGTACGCATAGCAGTTTTCAAAGCAGCCCAAGTAGTTGGAATAGGATATAATCTACAATGTTCAGACCACCATACACATGCAAAACTAGTGAAAGCACAAACAGCAGCAGCAACTCGTCTCTCCTCAGGATATTGTAAACATGTAAATCGTTGTTCAGTTTCTAACTCCCAAGTAAGATATATATCAGGAACATATCTACCCTCAAATGGTGGAATATTCAATTTCAGTTTAGGAATATGGACATCATCTCGTACCTGAGGTGGTGGTGCAGGCCTACCATTACGAATATATACCTGAGGTCGACCTGCTGGTGGTGGTACAGGTGGCTGCACGTAGTGTTGATTTTGATCAACCTCATCCTCATAATCTCCCACATAATCATCCTCCTCCGCATCAGCAGCAGGAGCCACAGAAGTATCAACAGCAGCACCAACAGTTTGGCCAAACGCAAGAGGAACACGGCTTGCTCGGCGGAGGTCTGCTTCGCGACGTGGAGGTAGTCGTTGTTGTTGTTGTTGGAGAGGTGCGTTAGCTGCAGCGAGTCGTGGTGGTGGAAGACGCGCGAGCAATTCATTAAACTTGTTATCGAGCTTTGTTTCGAACGTCTTCTCAAAGCCAGTGATCTTCTCCATGGCCTCTTCAAAATTGTTCAGCACATCTTGCACCTGTTCAGTCATCATTTGCTGAAACTTATCATGAAGCTCCTTGTTCGATAAATTCTCCCAGTCAATCTCGTCGGCTTGTGATCCTGGCATGGTTAGCAGCAATAGAAACACACAAGAATATGATCCTACAGACTACGAACAAGTGGTGGTGGTGGGTGTCACAAATCCGTCAAGCAAATCTCAAATTCTTACCAGTTCTTACCCAGCAGCAGGCGGTGATCGGCAACCGTTGTAGTCAAAAACTCTCAAAGCTTGGATAGAGCGATTACCAGGGAGAGTCAAACGCACGACGTAGATGTATGTGGAGCTGGGAAGGCTTATAATATGGTAGCAAAAAGGGTCAGCAATAATCAATTCAGAGATGCAAAGTTGAATAAACGCTCAACGACGGTACTGTGCTGGTCCTAGGCTAGACTGTGCTAGAGACGCGAGCCTAGAACACTAACAAAATCACGGCGCGGCACGTAAACAAGGGAAAAGCACACTGTGGAAATTTTTTTTCGCTCTTTTTTTTTTCCGAAACCTACTCCGGCAAGGAAACACGAATCGGAATCTAGATGGATCTCGAAAACAAACCTAATATGACAAGAACTCGGATTGGTGGTGGATATATGGTGGTAGATGGCAGGGGTGATGATGATGGTGTGGCGGCGGCGTGACAACTTATGACCAGAACTCGAAACTCTAAAAGACTAGACTCTAAGACCAGCAACTAGACACGACGATGCAACCGCAAATTCAACAAAGCAAAACCCTAAAAAGATTATGCAAAGGCTCAGATTGGTTCGGATATGATGAACTAACCCTAATTTTTTTTGTGGCTTTTTCGTGGACTGTAGGTATGAAGAACAGACTCGATCTAAACTATGAAAAACTGTAAAATCTCACCGAGCAACCTGGAAATCTGATACCACTTGATAGAGGCAAAGGTGTCCCGTCTTTCGATGAGATGGTGGATTTCGCTTTGGTGGAAGTCGACTTTGACGATCCGACTACGAACGTGCGAGGACGTCGCGCCTTAGCAATCGCTAAACCAACTCCGAGAGGTTATTGACCACGCCGGAGCACGATCAACCTGACCACGAGGGTCTGTTTCCTGCGAGCAAACGAAGAACAAGCAAGAAACTAAGATTGCAATCTGGATATTGCGAATATAAGATGAAAGCTTTATTGATCAAGGTGGGGTTCTGTGACGCCTTTGTCTGGTCGTTGAACACAAACGAAGTACGCGAAGTTGCAGCTATGGCGAAGTTTTAATCTAAACAAAACCCAAAGTCTAAACGATGCCCTAAGGGCTGTATATATGGAGGAAGAGGGGGGAATTTCGTGGCCCTTGGTGGAGGAGTCCGAAATCAACCCTATCTCTTGTTTCCCCACACATACGGAACCTAAAAATAGCCTATACTTATGTATTTCGAAATTACATGGGCCTGGCCCAATAATAAGGTGACGCAGCACCTAAAATAGCCTCGGGACGAAATTTATGAAGTGGCATCTTGTATATTTCGTCCAAGGCTTCATGCACCCATTATGGTGGCTTCAAAGTCCTGAAATCATCACTTGTAACTCCGTTCTTGTTCCCCTTGCGCATGCCATCATCTCCATGCTTGTTCTTGCTCCAATGTTCATCCTTCTCCAAGCTAGGCCCTTCATTTGTAAGCAAAACAAATGTATCCAATTTAGGCAGCATCATATTCTCATGAACATTAGAATCATTACCAAGAAACGAAAGTACCTGGTAATTTAGTTGGCGTGCACGAGCTCTAGTAATTGGTCCAGTATGTATAGCAGCAGGGGCTGTGGGTGTAACAATTGTATTGATGTCCTCATCAGCAGGTCACACAAGCTGAGCAAAATCAGAGGCACAATTTGTTCCATACCAAGGGAGTTGTGAAGGAACGTTCTGTGCGCGTCATAATAGACGGAGGGAGCTGCAACAACTTGGCTAGCATGGAGATGGTGGAGAAGCTTTCTCTCACCACAAGACCACATTCACATCCTTACTACATCCAATGGTTCAACAACAGCGGCAAGGTTAAGGTAACACGTACTGTTCGTGTGCATTTTAGTATCTCTACATATGCTGATTATGTTGATTGTGATGTGGTACCTATGCAAGCATGTTCCTTATTACTTGGTAGATCATGGCAATTTGATAAAAATTCTGTACACCATGGTAGAAACAATCACTATACTCTTGTTTATAAGGATAAAAATATTACTTTGCTTCCTATGACTCCTGATTCCATTTTGAAAGATGATATTAATAGAGCTAATAAAGCACAACAGGAGAAGAATAAGAGTGAAAATCAGATTGTGGCAAAAGAATTTGAGCAACAAATGAAGCCTAATAATAAACCATCTAGTGTTGCTTCTGAAATTAAATTGAAAAGTGCATGTTTATTTGCCACCAAATCTGATATTGATGAGCTAGATTTCAGCAAATCTGTTTGCTATGCTTTTGTGTGCAAAGAGGCATTATTTTCATTCGAGGACGTGCCTTCCTCTTTGCCTCCTGCTGTCACTAACATTTTGCAGGAGTTCGTTGACGTTTTTCCACAAGACGTGCCACCGGGATTACCGCCTATTCGAGGGATTGAGCATCAGATTGACTTAATTCCCGGTGCTTCACTTCCAAACCGTGCACCATACCGTACCAATCCAGAGGAGACGAAGGAGATTATGCGTCAAGTACAAGAGCTTCTCGACAAAGGTTATATACGCGAATCCCTTAGTCCTTGTGCTGTTCCTATTATTCTAGTGCCGAAAAAGGATGGTACATCACGTATGTGTGTTGATTGTAGAGGCATTAATAATATTACTATTCGTTATCGTCATCCTATTCCTAGGCTAGATGATATGCTTGATGAATTGAGTGGCTCTACAATATTCTCCAAAGTTGATTTGCGTAGTGGCTACCATCAAATTCGTATGAAATTGGAAGATGAATGGAAAACAGCATTTAAAACTAAGTTTGGATTATATGAGTGGTTAGTCATGCCTTTTGGGTTAACTAATGCACCTAGTACTTTCATGAGATTAATGAACGAAGTTTTACGTGCTTTCATTGGACGATTTGTGGTAGTTTACTTTGATGACATATTGATTTATAGCAGATCTTTGGAAGAACATTTGGAACATTTACGTGCTGTTTTTATTGCTCTACGTGATGCACGTTTGTTTGGTAACCTTGGGAACTGCACCTTTTGCACCGACCGAGTATCTTTTCTTGGCTATGTTGTTACTCCATAGGGAATTGAAGTTGATAAAGCCAAGATTGAAGCTATTAAGAGTTGGCCGCAGCCCAAAACGGTCACACAAGTGAGGAGTTTTCTTGGCCTCGCTGGATTCTATAGGCGTTTTGTGAGAGATTTCAGCACCATTGCTGCACCTCTCAATGAGCTTACAAAGAAAGATGTGCTTTTTCTTTGGAGTACCGCACAGGAAGAAGCCTTCACGGTATTGAAAGATAAGTTGACACATGCTCCTTTACTCCAACTTCCTGATTTTAATAAGACTTTTGAGCTTGAATGTGATGCTAGTGGAATTGGATTAGGAGGTGTGTTATTACAAGATGGCAAACCTGTTGCATACTTTTCTGAAAAATTGAGTGGGCCTAGTCTGAATTATTCTACTTATGATAAAGAATTATATGCTCTTGTTCGGACTTTAGAAACATGGCAACATTATTTATGGCCCAAAGAATTTGTTATACATTCTGATCATGAATCTTTGAAACATATTAAAAGTCAAGCTAAACTGAAGCGTAGACATGCTAAATGGGTTGAATTCGTTGAGACTTTCCCTTATGTCATTAAACACAAGAAGGGAAAAGAAAATGTTATTGCTAATGCATTGTCTCGTCGCTATACTATGCTTTCACAACTTGACTTCAAAATATTTGGTTTGGAGACCATCAAAGATCAATATGTGCATGATGATGATTTTAAAGATGTAATGCAGAATTGTAAAGAAGGAAGAATGTGGAACAAGTTTGTTGTTAACGATGGATTTGTGTTTCGTGCTAACAAGCTATGCATTCCAGCTAGCTCCGTTCGTCTTTTGTTGTTGCAGGAGGCGCATGGAGGAGGATTAATGGGACACTTTGGCGTGAAGAAGACGGAGGACGTACTTGCTACACATTTCTTTTGGCCAAAGATGAGACGGGATGTTGAGCGTTTTATTGCTCGCTGCACTACATGTCAAAAAGCTAAGTCACGACTCAATCCTCATGGTTTATATATGCCTTTGCCTGTACCTAGTGTTCCTTGGGAGGATATATCTATGGACTTTGTTTTAGGTTTACCTCGAACAAAGAAGGGGAGGGATAGCATATTTGTTGTCGTGGATAGATTCTAGAAAATGGCACACTTTATACCATGTCATAAAAGTGATGATGCTGTTAATGTTGCTGATTTGTTCTTTCGTGAAATTATTCGCTTGCATGGTGTGCCAAATACTATTGTTTCAGATCATGATACTAAATTTCTTAGCCACTTTTGGAGATGTTTATGGCTAAGTTCGGGACTAAACTGCTTTTTAGTACTACTTGTCACCCCCAAACTGATGGACAAACTGAAGTAGTCAATAGAACGTTGTCTACTATGCTTAGGGCTGTTTTGAAGAATAATAAGAAAATGTGGGAGGAATGCTTGCCTCATATTGAATTTGCTTATAATCGTTCATTGCATTCTACTACTAAGATGTGCCCTTTTGAAGTTGTGTATGGTTTCGTACCTCGTCACCTATTGATTATTTGCCTCTTCTATCTTCGGAGAAGGTTAATTTTGATGCTAAACAGCGTGCTGAATTGATTTTAAAAATGCATGAGTTAACTAAGGAAAACATTGAGCGTATGAATGCTAAATATAAACTTGCTGGAGATAAGGGTAGAAAACATGTTGTGTTTGCACCTGGAGATCTTGTTTGGTTACATTTGCGTAAGGATAGATTTCCTGATTTGCGCAAATCAAAGTTAATGCCACGTGCTGATGGTCCCTTTAAGGTGTTAGAGAAGATAAATGATAATGCATATAAACTTGAGCTGCCTGCAGATTTTGGGGTTAGTCCCACTTTTAACATTGCAGATTTGAAGCCTTATTTGGGTGAGGAAGATGAACTTCCGTCGAGGACGACTTCATTTCAAGAAGGGGAGGATGATGAGGACATCAATACAATTGTTACACCCACAGCCCCTGCTGCTATACATACTAGACCAATTACTAGAGCTCGTGCACGCCAACTAAATTACCAGGTACTTTCGTTTCTTGGTAATGATTCTAATGTTCATGAGAATATGATGCTGCCTAAATTGGATACATTTGTTTTGCTTACAAATGAAGGGCCTAGCTTGGAGAAGGATGAACATTGGAGCAAGAACAAGCATGGAGATGGTGGCATGCGCAAGGGGAACAAGAACGGAGTTACAAGTGATGATTTCAGGACTTTGAAGCCACCATAATGGGTGCATGAAGCCTTGGACGAAATATACAAGATGCCACTTCATAAATTTCATCCCGAGGCTATTTTAGGTGCTGCGTCACCTTATTATTGGGCCAGGCTGATGAGGACATGACTACCTTGGATATGACCAAAAATATTGCATATATGCATATTTGTCAGGTGATTTCTAGTGCAAACTATTCAATAATCTATTTATGTTATCCAGAACAAAAATACTTCACACACTTTTGTGTTTTGTCTAATTGCAGGTGTATGGGACATTTGTACAATCCACATATGAAGATAAGGAAGAAAGAGATGTTTATTTGCTGTCCAAAAAGTTCTCTCACGTCACTTTTGGCCCAAGAGAAGATAGATTCCAAGTCTCTCACGTTCTGGATTCAGATTCGGACTGCACAGACACACCTGACTCAAAACGCACACAAGTTTTTCATACGGACTCCGAATTGGGTGATTCTTTTTTTGTTGGAAACTAGATTTCGTGCACTTTCCAATCCGATTGGAATCACCTTCAAATTCGTCCGGAGCGTTGAGTTGTGGACGAAACAATCTGATGCTGCAGCAGAATCCGAGTCAAACTACAAGTCCAAAGGTGTTACATCACCTTCAGTTGGGCCCATTGGCCTTGTACGACCTAGATTTAGTTTTAGGCTGCCTTGAGACGTCCTCCCACCTCCTTGGCCGCCACCCCTTGCTCCTATATAAGTAGATCCATCTAGTAGCTTTTCCTTGGGATTTGTTTAGTTAAAAGTTAGCCATTGCAACTTCGTGTACTTCGTTTGTGTCCAACGACCAGACCAAGACCGCTTCCGGATCCCCACCATTATCAATACCTCATATATATTTGCAATATTCAGATTGCTTTATCATATTCTTGCTCGTTCTTCGATTGCTTGCAGGAATAGACCTTCGTGGTCAGGCTGACCGTGCTTCCTGCATCGTCAGTAACCTCAGGAGATTGGTTTAGCGATTGCCAAGGCGCAACGTCGTGCACGTCTGTAGTCGGATCGTCAAAGTCGTCTCCACCAAATCGATAGTTATCATCTCATCGAAAGATCGGGACACCCCGCCTCTATCAAGTGGTATCAGTTTTTAGGTTGCTCGGTGAGAATTTCCAGTTTTCCTAGATTAGATTTATTTTCTTACCTATTATCCAAGAAAAATCCACAAAAAGAATTAGATCTATTCATCCTTGGTCCAAGCCAGTCTGAGCCTTTGCAATTTTCTTTTTATTGCTTGCATAGTTGAATTATCGGTTGCATCGTCGTGTCGAGTTGCTGGTCTTAGTGTCTAGTTCGTTTAGAGTTTCGAGTTCTGTTCACATTAGTCATGCCACCGCTGCATCATTATCTCTTCCGCTGTCCACCACCCATCCATCGATTTCCACCACGTGCTACCCACTGTTCATTGTCATAATCATAGTTGAGGTCATTCACATCTTCGCCTGATCCAATCTGCATCTTATCTAGTTTGTCTTGGAAAAAAAAAGATAGAGAAAAAAAAGAGTCGGGTAGCCACGCTCCGTTTAGGCCCAAAATTTTTCGAAAACGCATTTTTCGAAAAAATTTCTGGCTATCCTATTTTTAGGTGTTTCTGAGTGTTTTGAGACAGGTGCCATTATAGGAAGTTTTTTTGACCCGTTTCCAGTTTTTGGGTCCGGGTAGTCGAAAAAAAAAAATTTGGTCGAATTTTTTTTTTCGTGCCCATACTGTCAGTTTGACCTAGGAAGAGTTTTGAGACACTTGCCATTATAGTGATTTTTCGCAAAAAAAAAAACAGCGCAAAAAAAAGAGCGCAAGAAAAAAAAAGAGCGAATTTTTTTTTCAGAGTGTGCTTTTCCCTTGTTTACGTGCCGCGCCGTGATTTTGTTGGTGTTCTAGGCTCGCGTCTCTAGCACAATCTAGCCTAGGACCAGCACAGTACTGTCGTTGAGCGTTTATTCAACATTGCATTTTTGAATTGATTATTGCTAATCTTTTGCTACCATATATAGCCAACCCAGCTCCACATATTTCTACATCGTGTATACGTACGCTCCCCTGGCAATCGCTTTACTCAATATTCGGAGTTACTTGACACCGCAGGTTGCCGATCACCGCCTGCTGCATGGTAAGAACTTGTAAGAAATTGATATTTGCTTTACTGTGAGCGTTTTACCACCACATCCTAGTAGTTATAGGAACATTATTTTTGGATTTTGTTTCTTGTTCTACTAATCATGACAGGATCCAGAGTCAATTCATGGGCTTTGTCGATCGCGGGAGACGTGCCACCACCTTTGCAAATACCACAACCGTCACGAGAGGTGCACAAACATCCAAATGCACATGATCAGGTTAATGTATCTATACCACCATTTAATGGCCGTTTTAAACTTGCTTTATATATTGAATGGGAGTTCGACATAAAAAATATATTTGCTTCCCATAATTTCGATGAACATAAAAAGGTTAAGGTTGCGGTTGGTTCTTTCACTGGTTATGCTTTGGTTTGGTGGAGTGAATATTGTCGGTTACACCCTGATTATATACCTACTACTTGGGATGATTTGAAACTTGCCATGCGACATACTTTCGTCCCTGCTTATTATACTCGTGACATGATTAAGAAGTTGCAACACTTAAAACAAGGTAGTGAAACTGTAACAAAATATTATGATGATTTGCAAACTACCTTGTTGCATTCCTCTTTAGAAGAAAGTGAAGATGATTTTATGGATAGATTTTGGGGAGGATTAAACCGTGATATTCAAGAGATACTAATTCATGAAGAGTGTTATCCTATGGACCATTTGTTTCATCTTCCTTGCAAAGCTGAACAGGAAATAAAACGACGTGTTGGCCACGAGGAGAACAAGCGCACGGTGCACATTCCAAGAGTTGATATGATTCTTCCTTCAACTACTAGGCATACTATGACAACCACATCCGTTGTTGTCAGGACTACATCACCTCCACCATGTGACACATCGCCCCCGAGAGTGGCTACATCATCTGAGTTGATCATAAGAGGTAATGACAAAGGTACTGATCTTCCATCTCTACATGAGAATGATGAATGCCTTATCAATTTGAATGCACCATCTGATGAGCTACCCACTACTTTGATCACACCACCTATTTTAGAGGACTACGTTGATAATTTGACTTTGTCATGTGATCAAACAACTGAAATACCAACAATTTTGAGTGCACCCATTGAATTAACTATTGATGCGAAAGAACCAATGTTTAATCATTTTGATATGACCTCTAATCTTGGTGATGATTCTGTGTTGAATGACTTATTGCATGTTTGCTTATTTAAGCATGTTGTAGCATGTAAATTTGATGCAAGTAAGGTTTATTCACCAATGTTGGAATGGTTTAATGATGAACATTGTCAATCTTTTGAAATGAATAAGAGCTTCACTTATATGTGCAAACTGAGTTGCAATATTTTCATGCCTTCTACTTCTTGTGCTAATTTTTTGGCTTTAGGTTTTATGAACTATGCAAGTTACTCATCTATTCATGTGTCGTATATGCAAAAATCAAGGGAAGTAAAAATGGATGACATATACATATACAACATGTACACCTTGTCTCTTTTGTGAGCCACATTTCAGATTAAGCAACGCCGAGGACGGCTTTATTTTCAAGAAGGGGAGGATGATGAGGACATGACTACCTTGGATATGACCAAAAATATTGCATATATGCATATTTGTCAGGTGATTTCTAGTGCAAACTATTCAATAATCTATTTATGTTATCCAGAACAAAAATACTTCACACACTTTTGTGTTTTGTCTAATTGCAGGTGTATGGGACATTTGTACAATCCACATATGAAGATAAGGAAGAAAGAGATGTTTATTTGTTGTCCAAAAAGTTCTCTCACGTTACTTTTGGCCCAAGAGAAGAGAGATTCCAAGTCTCTCACGTTCTGGATTCAGATTCGGACTGCACAGACACACCTGACTCAAAACGCACACAAGTTTTTCATACGGACTCTGAATTGGGTGATTCTTTTTTTGTTGGAAACTAGATTTCGTGCACTTTCCAACCCAACTGGAATCACCTTCAAATTCGTCCGGAGCGTTGAGTTGTGGACGAAACAATCTGATGCTGCAGCAGAATCCGAGTTAAACTACAAGTCCAAAGGTGTTACATCACCTCCACTTGCGCCCATTGGCCTTGTACGACCTAGATTTAGTTTTAGGCTGCCTTGGGACATCCTCCCACCTCCTTGGCCGCCACCCCTTGCTCCTATATAAGTAGATCCATCTAGTAGCTTTTCCTTGGGATTTGTTTAGTTAAAAGTTAGCCATTGCAACTTCGTGTACTTCGTTTGTGTCCAACGACCAGACCAAGACCGCTTCCGGATCCCCACCGTTATCAATACCTCATATATATTTGCAATATTCAGATTGCTTTATCATATTCTTGCTCGTTCTTCGATTGCTTGCAGGAATAGACCTTCGTGGTCAGGCTGACCGTGCTTCCGGCATCGTCAGTAACCTCAGGAGATTGGTTTAGCGATTGCCAAGGCGCAACGTCGTGCACGTCTGTAGTCGGATCGTCAAAGTCGTCTCCACCAAATCGATAGTTATCATCTCATCGAAAGATCGGGACACCCCGCCTCTATCACAGGCCCATCTAATTTCGAAATACATAGTATAGGCTATTTTTAGAGTCCGTATGTGTGGGGAAACAAGAGATAGGGTTGATTTCGGACCCCTCCACCAAGGGCCACGAAATTCCCCCCCCTCTTCCTCCATATATACAGCCCTTAGGGCATCGTTTAGACTTTGGGTTTTGTTTAGATTAAAAGTTCGCCATAGCTGCAACTTCGCGTACTTCGTTTGTGTTCAACGACCAGACAAAGGCGTCACAGAACCCCACCTTGATCAATAAAGCTTTCATCTTATATTCGCAATATCCAGATTGCAATCTTAGTTTCTTGCTTCTTCTTCGTTTGCTCGCAGGAAACAGACCCTCGTGGTCAGGTTGATCGTGCTCCGGCGTGGTCAATAACCTCTCGGAGTTGGTTTAGCGATTGCTAAGGCGCGACGTCCTCGCACGTTCGTCGTCGGATCGTCAAAGTCGACTTCCACCAAAGCGATATCCATCATCTCATCGAAAGACGGGACACCTTTGCCTCTATCATCTCCGCCACCAGTCCTAGTCCGAGTCCAGTAATTGTTGCATTGTTCTCGATTTTCAGATCACGCGATACTCCGAGTCGTGACAGAGAAGGACTCCCCAACTGATAGAGGCTAAGGTGTCCCGT
>NW_021211052.1:2925-34660 GCF_002162155.2 Triticum dicoccoides | reverse complement strand
TTTGACGATCCGACTACGAACGTGCGAGGACGTCGCGCCTTAGCAATCGCTAAACCAACTCCGAGAGGTTATTGACCACGCCGGAGCACGATCAACCTGACCACGAGGGTCTGTTTCCTGCGAGCAAACGAAGAACAAGCAAGAAACTGAGATTGCAATCTAGATATTGCGAATATAAGATGAAAGCTTTATTGATCAAGGTGGGGTTCTGTGACGCCTTTGTCTGGTCGTTGAACACAAACGAAGTACGCGAAGTTGCAGCTATGGCGAACTTTTAATCTAAACAAAACCCAAAGTCTAAACGATGCCCTAAGGGTTGTATATATGGAGGAAGAGGGGGGAATTTCGTGGCCCTTGGTGGAGGGGTCCGAAATCAACCCTATCTCTTGTTTCCCCACACATACGGACTCTAAAAATAGCCTATACTTATGTATTTCGAAATTACATGGGCCTGGCCCAAGTATAAGGTGACGCAGCACCTAAAATAGCCTCGGGACGAAATTTATGAAGTGGCATCTTGTATATTTCGTCCAAGGCTTCATGCACCCATTATGGTGGCTTCAAAGTCCTGAAATCATCACTTGTAACTCCGTTCTTGTTCCCCTTGCGCATGCCATCATCTCCATGCTTGTTCTTGCTCCAATGTTCATCCTTCTCCAAGCTAGGCCCTTCATTTGTAAGCAAAACAAATGTATCCAATTTAGGCAGCATCATATTCTCATGAACATTAGAATCATTACCAAGAAACGAAAGTACCTGGTAATTTAGTTGGCGTGCACGAGCTCTAGTAATTGGTCCAGTATGTATAGCAGCAGGGGCTGTGGGTGTAACAATTGTATTGATGTCCTCATCATCCTCCCCTTCTTGAAATGAAGTCGTCCTCGACGGAAGTTCATCTTCCTCACCCAAATAAGGCTTCAAATCTGCAATGTTAAAAGTGGGACTAACCCCAAAATCTGCAGGCAGCTCAAGTTTATATGCATTATCATTTATTTTCTCTAACACCTTAAAGGGACCATCATCACGTGGCATTAACTTTGATTTGCGCAAATCAGGAAATCTATCCTTCCGCAAATGTAACCAAACAAGATCTCCAGGTGCAAACACAACATGTTTTCTACCCTTATCTCCAGCAAGTTTATATTTAGCATTCATGCGCTCAATGTTTTCCTTAGTTAACTCATGCATTTTTAAAATCAATTCAGCACATTGTTTAGCATCAAAATTAACCTTCTCCGAAGATGGAAGAGGCAACAAATCAATAGGTGCACGAGGTAGGAAACCATACAACAACTTCAAAAGGGCACATCTTAGTAGTAGCGTTCCTTCACAACTCCCTTAGTATGGAACAAATTGTGCCTCTGATTTTGCTCAGCTTGTGTGATCTGCACACTCAAAACACGTTGAGCAACTAAACATTCATACCTGTCAGCGTCTTCAGGAGCCATGTATTGCGTCTCATTATCAGAATCATCTCCACCATGTTCTTCACGTGTAATAAGAGCCAAAGTCTCCTCATCATAGTCACTAGCGGACTCATATCCACCATCCGTGGTAGCAATCATCACACGCGGAGATTTGCATTCTCTCGCATAATGACCTCCTCCCTTACAACGACGACAAATAATATCACTTGTGTGCCCTGTTGATGCTATGGAAGAAGAAGAACGCTGTGTAGGCCCCGCAGGTGCGCTCTTGGCAGATAATGGTGGTTGTGCCTGTTTTCTTGTATCACGGCTGGAGGTGGCACCTGATGGAGGTGCTGGTGCAGTTGAAGTAGAAGATGCACGTGGTGTCCATGATGAAGGTCGGCCTGCAGAAAAGTTAGTTCGCCCCAATGCTTGTCGATCCTGCACTTCACGTTCAGCTTTACAAGCAAGATGGAATAAACGAGTGATATTAGTATACTCCTTATAGTCTAGAATGGTCTGAATCTCTCTATTTAATCCACCCAGAAAACGTGCAAGCATAGCTTCATTCTCCTCAACAATACCACATCTAATCATGCCAGTTTGTAATTCCTGATAATATTCTTCTACAGAATTCTTTCCTTGTCTTAAACGCTGCAATTTTTGAAGCAATTCACGTTGATAATATGATGGAACCCAACGCGTACGCATAGCAGTTTTCAAAGCAGCCCAAGTAGTTGGAATAGGATATAATCTACAATGTTCAGACCACCATACACATGCAAAACTAGTGAAAGCACAAACAGCAGCAGCAACTCGTCTCTCCTCAGGATATTGTAAACATGTAAATCGTTGTTCAGTTTCTAACTCCCAAGTAAGATATATATCAGGAACATATCTACCCTCAAATGGTGGAATATTCAATTTCAGTTTAGGAATATGGACATCATCTCGTACCTGAGGTGGTGGTGCAGGCCTACCATGACGAATATATACCTGAGGTCGACCTGCTGGTGGTGGTGCTGGTGGCTGCTCGTAGATCTGATTTTGATCAACCTCATCCTCATAATCACCCGCATACTCATCATCCTCCTGGGTACCAGCAGGAGCAGTAGCAGGAGCCAAAGAAGCACCAACAGCAGTAGCTGCGGCACCAGAAGTTTGTCCTGTCTCAATAGGAACACGCTGTGCTCGTCCATACTGATTCGGAAGGGGGCGTAGTTGTTGTTGTTGCAGAGGTGCGACAGGTGCAGCCGGTGGTGGAAGACGCGCAAGCAGTTCATTAAATCTGTTATCGAGCTTTGTTTCGAACGTCTTCTCAAGGCCAGTGATCTTCTCCATGGCCTCTTCAAAATTGTTCAGCACATCTTGTACCTGTTCAGTCATCATTTGCTGAAACTTATCATGAAGCTCCTTGTTCGATAAGTTCTCCCAGTCAGTCTCGTCGGCTTGTGATCCTGGCATGGTTAGCAGCAATAGAAACACACAAGAATATGATCCTACAGACTACTAAGAAGTGGTGGTGGTGTATCACAAATCCGTCAAGCAAATCTCAAATTCTTACCAGTTCTTACCCAGCAGCAGGCGGTGATCGGCAACCGTTGTAGTCAAAAACTCTCAAAGCTTGGATAGAGCGATTACCAGGGAGAGTCGAACACACGACGTAGATGTATGTGGAGCTGGGAAGGCTTATAGTATGGTAGCAAAAAGGGTCAGCAATAATCAATTCAGAGATGCAAAGTTGAATAAACGCTCAACGACGGTACTGTGCTGGTCCTAGGCTAGACTGTGCTAGAGACGTGAGCCTAGAACACCAACAAAATCACGGCGCGGCACGTAAACAAGGGAAAAGCACACTCTGAAATTTTTCTTTTCGCTCTCTTTTTTTTTTGCGAAAAAGCACTATAATGGCGAGTGTCTCAAAACTCTTCCTAGGTCAAACTGACAGGATGGGCACGAAATTTTTTTGTTCGAATTTTTTTTTTTCGATTGCCCGGACCCAAAAACTGGAAACGGGTCAAAAAAAACTTCCTATAATGGCACCTGTCTCAAAACACTCAGAAACACCTAAAAATAGGATAGCCAGAAAATTTTTCGAAAAATGCGTTTTCGAAAAATTTTGGGCCTAAACGGAGCGTGGCTACCCGACTCTTTTTTTTTCCGAAACCTACTCCGGCAAGGAAACACGAATCGGAATCTGGATGGATCCCGAAAACAAACCTAATAAGCAAGGAACTCGGATTGGTGGTGGATATATGGTGGTGGTATATGGGCACGGTGGTGGTAGCGGTGGTAGTATATGGATATGGATCGGTGGTGGTATATGGACACGGATTGGTGGTGGTATATGGATACGAATTCGGAGCGGTGGTGGTAGATGGCAGGGGCGATGATGATGGTGCGGCGGCGGCGTGACAACTTATGACCAGAACTCGAAACTCTAAAAGACTAGACTCTAAGACCAGCAACTAGACCGACGATGCAACCGCAAATTCAACAAAGCAAAACCCTAAAAAGATTATGCAAAGGCTCAGATTGGTTCGGATATGATGAACTAACCCTAATTTTTTTTTGTGTGGCTTTTTCGTGGACTGTAGGTATGAAGAACAGACTCGATCTAAACTACGAAAAACTGTAAAATCTCACCAAGCAACCTGGAAATCTGATACCACTTGATAGAGGCAAAGGTGTCCCGTCTTTCGATGAGATGATGGATATCGCTTTGGTGGAAGTCGACTTTGACGATCCGACTACGAACGTGCGAGGACGTCGCGCCTTAGCAATCGCTAAACCAACTCCGAGAGGTTATTGACCACGCCGAAGCACGATCAACCTGACCACGAGGGTCTGTTTCCTGCGAGCAAACGAAGAACAAGCAAGAAACTGAGATTGCAATCTAGATATTGCGAATATAAGATGAAAGCTTTATTGATCAAGGTGGGGTTCTGTGACGCCTTTGTCTGGTCGTTGAACACAAACGAAGTACGCGAAGTTGCAGCTATGGCGAACTTTTAATCTAAACAAAACCCAAAGTCTAAACGATGCCCTAAGGGCTGTATATATGGAGGAAGAGGGGGGAATTTCGTGGCCCTTGGTGGAGGGGTCCGAAATCAACCCTATCTCTTGTTTCCCCACACATACGGACTCTAAAAATAGCCTATACTTATGTATTTCGAAATTACATGGGCCTGGCCCAATAATAAGGTGACGCAGCACCTAAAATAGCCTCGGGACGAAATTTATGAAGTGGCATCTTGTATATTTCGTCCAAGGCTTCATGCACCCATTATGGTGGCTTCAAAGTCCTGAAATCATCACTTGTAACTCCGTTCTTGTTTCCCTTGCGCATGCCATCATCGCCATGCTTGTTCTTGCTCCAATGTTCATCCTTCTCCAAGCTAGGCCCTTCATTTGTAAGCAAAACAAATGTATCCAATTTAGGCAGCATCATATTCTCATGAACATTAGAATCATTACAAAGAAACGAAAGTACCTGGTAATTTAGTTGGTGTGCACGAGCTCTACTAATTGGTCCAGTATGTATAGCAGCAGGGCCTGTGGGTGTAACAATTGTATTGATGTCCTCATCACCTAAGCATAGTAGACAACGTTCTATTGACTACTTCAGTTTGTCCATCAGTTTGGGGGTGACAAGTAGTACTAAAAAGCAGTTTAGTCCCCAACTTAGCCCATAAACATCTCCAAAAGTGGCTAAGAAATTTAGTATCACGATCTGAAACAATAGTATTTGGCACACCATGCAAGCGAATAATTTCACGAAAGAACAAATCAGCAACATTAACAGCATCATCGCTTTTATGACATGGTATAAAGTGTGCCATTTTCGAGAATCTATCCACGACAACAAATATGCTATCCCTCCCCTTCTTTGTTCGAGGTAAACCTAAAACAAAGTCCATAGATATATCCTCCCAAGGAACACTAGGTACAGGCAAAGGCATATATAAACCATGAGGATTGAGTCGTGACTTAGCTTTTTGACATGTAGTGCATCGAGCAATAAAACGCTCAACATCCCGTCTCATCTTTGGCCAAAAGAAATGTGTAGCAAGTACGTCCTCCGTCTTTTTCACGCCAAAATGTCCCATTAATCCTCCTCCATGCGCTTCCTGCAACAACAAAAGACGAACGGAGCTAGCTGGAATGCATAGCTTGTTAGCACGAAACACAAATCCATCGTTAACGACAAACTTGTTCCACATTCTTCCTTCTTTACAATTCTGCATTACATCTTTAAAATCAGCATCATGCACATATTGATCTTTGATGGTCTCCAAACCAAATATTTTGAAGTCAAGTTGTGAAAGCATAGTATAGCGACGAGACAATGTATCAGCAATAACATTTTCTTTTCCCTTCTTGTGTTTAATGACATAAGGGAAAGTCTCAATGAATTCAACCCATTTAGCATGTCTACGATTCAGTTTAGCTTGACTTTTAATATGTTTCAAAGATTCATGATCAGAATGTATAACAAATTCTTTGGGCCATAAATAATGTTGCCATGTTTCTAAAGTCCGAACAAGAGCATATAATTCTTTATCATAAGTAGAATAATTCAGACTAGGCCCACTCAATTTTTCAGAAAAGTATGCAACAGGTTTGCCATCTTGTAATAACACACCTCCTAATCCAATTCCACTAGCATCACATTCAAGCTCAAAAGTCTTATTAAAATCAGGAAGTTGGAGTAAAGGAGCATGTGTCAACTTATCTTTCAATACCGTGAAGGCTTCTTCCTGTGCGGTACCCCGAACAAAAGGCACATCCTTCTTTGTAAGCTCGTTGAGAGGTGCAGCAATGGTGCTGAAATCTCTCACAAAACGCCTATACAATCCGGCGAGGCCAAGAAAACTCCTCACCTGTGTGACCGTTTTGGGCTGCGGCCAACTCTCAATAGCTTCAATCTTGGCTTTGTCAACTTCAATTCCCTGTGGAGTAACAACATAGCCAAGAAAAGATACTCGGTCGGTGCAAAAGGTGCACTTCCCAAGGTTACCAAACAAACGTGCATCACGTAGAGCAATAAAAACAACACGTAAATGTTCCAAATGTTCTTCCAAAGATCTGCTATAAATCAGTATATCATCAAAATAGACTACCACAAATCGTCCAATGAAAGCACGTAAAACTTCGTTCATTAATCTCATGAAAGTACTAGGTGCATTAGTTAACCCAAAAGGCATGACTAACCACTCATATAATCCAAACTTAGTTTTAAATGCTGTTTTCCATTCATCTCCCAATTTCATACGAATTTGATGGTAGCCACTACGCAAATCAACTTTGGAGAATATTGTAGAGCCACTCAATTCATCAAGCATATCATCTAGCCTAGGAATAGGATGACGATAACGAATAGTAATATTATTAATGCCTCTACAATCAATACACATACGTGATGTACCATCCTTTTTCGGCACTAGAATAATAGGAACAGCACAAGGACTAAGGGATTCGCGTATATAACCTTTGTCGAGAAGCTCTTGTACTTGGCGCATAGTCTCCTTCGTCTCCTCTGGATTGGTACGGTATGGTGCACGGTTTGGCAGTGAAGCACCGGGAATTAAGTCAATCTGATGCTCAATCCCTCGAATAGGCGGTAATCCCGGTGGCACGTCTTGTGGAAAGACGTCAGCGAACTCCTGCAAAATGTTAGTGACAGCAGGAGGCAAAGAGGAAGGCACGTCCTCGAATGAAAATAATGCCTCTTTGCACACAAAAGTATAGCAAACAGATTTGCTGAAATCTAGCTCATCAATATCAGATTTGGTGGCAAATAAACATGCACTTTTCAATTTAATTTCAGAAGCAACACTAGATGGTTTATTATTAGGCTTCATTTGTTGCTCAAATTCTTTTGCCACAATCTGATTTTCACTCTTATTCGTCTCCTGTTTTGCTTTATTAGCTCTATTAATATCATCTTTCAAAATGGAATCAGGAGTCATAAGAAGCAAAGTAATATTTTTATCCTTATGAACAAGAGTATAGTGATTGTTTCTACCATGGTGTACAGAATTTTTATCAAATTGCCATGGTCTACCAAGTAATAAGGAACATGCTTGCATAGGTACCACATCACAATCAACATAATCAGCATATGTAGAGATACTAAAATGCACACGAACAGTACGTGTTACCTTAACCTTGCCGCTGTTGTTGAACCATTGGATGTAGTAAGGATGTGGATGTGGTCTTGTGGTGAGAGAAAGCTTCTCCACCATCTCCATGCTAGCCAAGTTGTTGCAGCTCCCTCCGTCTATTATGACGCGCACAGCACGTTCCTTCACAACTCCCTTGGTATGGAACAAATTGTGCCTCTGATTTTGCTCAGCTTGTGTGACCTGCACACTCAAAACACGTTGAGCAACTAAACATTCATACCTGTCAGCGTCTTCAGGAGCCATGTATTGCGTCTCATGATCAGAATCATCTCCACCATGTTCTTCACGTGTAATAAGAGCCAATGTCTCCTCATCATAGTCACTAGCGGACTCATATCCACCATCCGCGGTAGCAATCATCACATGCGGAGATTTGCATTCCCTCGCATAATGACCTCCTCCCTTACAACGACGACAAATAATATCACTTGTGTGCCCTGTTGATGCCATGGAAGAAGAAGAACGCTGTGCAGGCCCCGCAGGTGCGCTCTTGGCAGATAATGGTGGTTGTGCCTGTTTTCTTGTATCACGGCTGGAGGTGGCACCGGATGGAGGTACTGGTGCAGTTGAAGTAGAAGATGCACGTGGTGTCCATGATGAAGGTCGGCCTGTAGAAAAATTAGTTCGCCCCAATGCTTGTCGATCCTGCACTTCACGTTCAGCTTTACAAGCAAGATGGAATAAACGAGTGATATTAGTATACTCCTTATAGTCTAAAATGGTCTGAATCTCTCTATTTAATCCACCCAGAAAACATACAAGCATAGCTTCATTCTCCTCAACAATACCACATCTAATCATGCCAGTTTGTAATTCCTGATAATATTCTTCTACAGAATTTTTCCCTTGTCTTAAACGCTGCAATTTTTGAAGCAATTCACGTTGATAATATGGTGGAACCCAACGCGTACGCATAGCAGTTTTCAAAGCAGCCCAAGTAGTTGGAATAGGATATAATCTACAATGTTCAGACCACCATACAAATGCAAAACTAGTGAAAGCACAAACAGCAGCAGCAACTCGTCTCTCCTCAGGATATTGTAAACATGTAAATCGTTGTTCAGTTTCTAACTCCCAAGTAAGATATATATCAGGAACATATCTACCCTCAAATGGTGGAATATTCAATTTCAGTTTAGGAATATGGACATCATCGCGTACCTGAGGTGGTGGTGCAGGCCTACCATGACGAATATATACCTGAGGTCGACCTGCTGGTGGTGGTGCTGGTGGCTGCTCGTAGATCTGATTTTGATCAACCTCATCCTCATAATCACCCGCATACTCATCATCCTCCTGGGTACCAGCAGGAGCAGTAGCAGGAGCCAAAGAAGCACCAACAGCAGTAGCAGCGACACCAGAAGTTTGTCCTGTCTCAATAGGAACACGCTGTGCTCGTCCATACTGATTCGGAAGGGGGCGTAGTTGTTGTTGTTGCAGAGGTGCGACAGGTGCAGCCGGTGGTGGAAGACGCGCAAGCAATTCATTAAATCTGTTATCGAGCTTTGTTTCGAACGTCTTCTCAAGGCCAGTGATCTTCTCCACGGCCTCTTCAAAATTGTTCAGCACATCTTGTACCTGTTCAGTCATCATTTGCTGAAACTTATCATGAAGCTCCTTGTTCGATAAGTTCTCCCAGTCAATCTCGTCGGCTTGTGATCCTGGCATGGTTAGCAGCAATAGAAACACACAAGAATATGATCCTACAGACTACTAAGAAGTGGTGGTGGTGTATCACAAATTCGTCAAGCAAATCTCAAATTCTTACCAGTTCTTACCCAGCAGCAGGCGGTGATCGGCAACCGTTGTAGTCAAAAACTCTCAAAGCTTGGATAGAGAGATTACCAGGGAGAGTCGAACACACGACGTAGATATATGTGGAGCTGGGAAGGCTTATAGTATGGTAGCAAAAAGGGTCAGCAATAATCAATTCAGAGATGCAAAGTTGAATAAACGCTCAACGACGGTACTGTGCTGGTCCTAGGCTAGACTGTGCTAGAGACGCGAGCCTAGAACACCAACAAAATCACGGCGCGGCACGTAAACAAGGGAAAAGCACACTCTAGGATAGCCAGAATTTTTTTCGAAAAATGCGTTTTCAAAAAATGCGTTTTTTTTTTCCGAAACCTACTCCGGCAAGGAAACACGAATCGAAATCTAGATGGATCCCGAAAACAAACCTAATAAGCAAGGAACTCGGATTGGTGGTGGATATATGGTGGTGGTATATAGCAGCGGTGGTGGTAGCGGTGGTAGTATATGGATATGGATAGGTGGTGGTATATGGGCACGGATTGGTGGTGGTATATGGATACGAATTCGGAGCGGTGGTGGTAGATGGCAGGGGCGATGATGATGGTGCGGCGGCGGCGTGACAACTTATGACCAGAACTCGAAACTCTAAAAGACTAGACTCTAAGACCAGCAACTAGACCGACGATGCAACCGCAAATTCAACAAAGCAAAACCCTAAAAAGATTATGCAAAGGCTCAGATTGGTTCGGATATGATGAACTAACCCTAATTTTTCTTTTGTGTGGCTTTTTCATGGACTGTAGGTATGAAGAACAGACTCGATCTAAACTACGAAAAACTGTAAAATCTCACCGAGCAACCTGGAAATCTGATACCACTTGATAGAGGCTAAGGTGTCCCGTCTTTCGATGAGATGATGGATATCGCTTTGGTGGAAGTCGACTTTGACGATCCGACTACGAACGTGCGAGGACGTCGCGCCTTAGCAATCGCTAAACCAACTCCGAGAGGTTATTGACCACGCCGGAGCACGATCAACCTGACCACGAGGGTCTGTTTCCTGCGAGCAAACGAAGAACAAGCAAGAAACTGAGATTGCAATCTAGATATTGCGAATATAAGATGAAAGCTTTATTGATCAAGGTGGGGTTCTGTGACGCCTTTGTCTGGTCGTTGAACACAAACGAAGTACGCGAAGTTGCAGCTATGGCGAACTTTTAATCTAAACAAAACCCATAGTCTAAACGATGCCCTAAGGGTTGTATATATGGAGGAAGAGGGGGGAATTTCGTGGCCCTTGGTGGAGGGGTCCGAAATCAACCCTATCTCTTGTTTCCCCACACATACGGACTCTAAAAATAGCCTATACTTATGTATTTCGAAATTACATGGGCCTGGCCCAATAATAAGGTGACGCAGCACCTAAAATAGCCTCGGGACGAAATTTATGAAGTGGCATCTTGTATATTTCGTCCAAGGCTTCATGCACCCATTATGGTGGCTTCAAAGTCCTGAAATCATCACTTGTAACTCCGTTCTTGTTCCCCTTGCGCATGCCATCATCTCCATGCTTGTTCTTGCTCCAATGTTCATCCTTCTCCAAGCTAGGCCCTTCATTTGTAAGCAAAACAAATGTATCCAATTTAGGCAGCATCATATTCTCATGAACATTAGAATCATTACCAAGAAACGAAAGTACCTGGTAATTTAGTTGGCGTGCACGAGCTCTAGTAATTGGTCCAGTATGTATAGCAGCAGGGGCTGTGGGTGTAACAATTGTATTGATGTCCTCATCACCAACTTCCGAGCCATCCGCAGAAGAAAAATAGTTCCAATTTCAAAAAAAAAAAAACTAAGTCTGGAAAATTCTGGCTAGGCAGTTTTTAGACCATTTGTAGACTTTTTCGAAAAAAAATTGTTGCGGAGCAAAAAAAAAGAAAAAAAGTGCAAAAAAAAAGAGAAAAAAAAATTCAATGTGTGTTCCTCCCTTGTTTACGTGCCGCGCCGTGATTTTGTTGGTGTTCTAGGCTCGCGTCTCTAGCACAGTCTAGCCTATGACCAACACTGATAGAGGCGGGGGTGTCCCGATCTTTCGATGAGATGATAACTATCGATTTGGTGAAGATGACTTTGACGATCCGACTACAAACGTGCACGACGTTGCGCCTTAGCAATCGCTAAACCAACTCCGAAAGGTTATTGACCACGCTGGAGCACGATCAACCTGACCACGAAGGTCTATTCCTGCAAGCAATCGAAGAACGAGCAAGAATATGATAAAGCAATCTGAATATTGCGAGTATATATGAAGTATTGATAAAGGTGGGGATCCGTAAGCGGTCTTGGTCTGGTCGTTGGACACAAACGAAATACACGAAGTTGCAATGGCTAACTATTAACTAAACAAATCCCCAGGAAAAGCTACTAGATGGATCTACTTATATAGGAGCAAGGGGTGGCGGCCAAGGAGGTGGGAGGACGTCCCAAGGCAGCCTAAAACTAAATCTAGGTCGTACAAGGCCAATGGGCCCAAGTGGAGGTGATGTAACACCTTTGGACTTGTAGTTTGACTCGTATTCTGCTGCAGCATCAGATTGTTTCGTCCACAACTCAACGCTCCGGACGAATTTGAAGGTGATTCCAATTGGGTTGGAAAGTGCACGAAATCTAGTTTCCAACAAAAAAAGAATCACCCAATTCGGAGTCCGTATGAAAAACTTGTGTGCGTTTTGAGTCAGGTGTGTCTGTGCAGTCCGAATCTGAATCCAGAACGTGAGAGACTTGGACTCTATCTTCTCTTGGGCCAAAAGTGACGTGAGAGAACTTTTTGGACAGCAAATAAACATCTCTTTCTTCCTTATCTTCATATGTGGATTGTACAAATGTCCCATACACCTGCAATTAGACAAAACACAAAAGTGTGTGAAGTATTTTTGTTCTGGATAACATAAATAGATTATTGAATAGTTTGCACTAGAAATCACCTGACAAATATGCATATATGCAATATTTTTGGTCATATCCAAGGTAGTCATGTCCTCATCAATAAAGCTTTCATCTTATATTCGCAATATCCAGATTGCAATCTTAGTTTCTTGCTTGTTCTTCGTTTGCTCGCAGGAAACAGACCCTCGTGGTCAGGTTGATCGTGCTCCGGCGTGGTCAATAACCTCTCGGAGTTGGTTTAGCGATTGCTAAGGCGCGACGTCCTCGCACGTTCGTAGTCGGATCGTCAAAGTCGACTTCCACCAAAGCGATATCCATCATCTCATCGAAAGACGGGACACCTTTGCCTCTATCAATGTGCCTTTTGATGAGGACATGACTACCTTGGATATGACCAAAAATATTGCATATATGCATATTTGTCAGGTGATTTGTAGTGCAAACTATTCAATAATCTATTTACGTTATCCAGAACAAAAATACTTCACACACTTTTGTGTTTTGTCTAATTGCAGGTGTATGGGACATTTGTACAATCCACATATGAAGATAAGGAAGAAAGAGATGTTTATTTGCTGTTCAAAAAGTTCTCTCACGTCACTTTTGGCCCAAGAGAAGATAGAGTCCAAGTCTCTCACGTTCTGGATTCAGATTCGGACTGCACAGACATACCTGACTCAAAACGCACACAAGTTTTTCATACGGACTCCGAATTGGGTGATTCTTTTTTTGTTGGAAACTAGATTTCGTGCACTTTCCAACCCAATTGGGATCACCTTCAAATTCGTCCGGAGCGTTGAGTTGTGGACGAAACAATCTGATGCTGCAGCAGAATCCGAGTCAAACTACAAGTCCAAAGGTGTTACATCACCTCCACTTGGGCCCATTGGCCTTGTACGACCTAGATTTAGTTTTAGGCTGCCTTGGGACGTCCTCCCACCTCCTTGGCCGCCACCCCTTGCTCCTATATAAGTAGATCCATCTAGTAGCTTTTCCTTGGGATTTGTTTAGTTAAAAGTTAGCCATTGCAACTTCGTGTGCTTCGTTTGTGTCCAACGACCAGACCAAGACCACTTTTCGGATCCCCACCATTATCAATACCTCATACATATTCGCGATATTCAGATTGCTTTTATCATATTCTTGCTTGTTCTTCGATTGCTTGCAGGAATAGACCTTCGTGGTCAGGTTGATCGTGCTCCGGCGTGGTCAATAACCTCTCGGAGTTGGTTTAGCGATTGCTAAGGCACAACGTCGTTGCACGTTTGTAGTCGGATCGTCAAAGTCGTCTCCACCAAATCGATAGTTATCATCTCATCGAAAGATCGGGACACCCCGCCTCTATCAGAGTGTGCAGGTCACACAAGCTGAGCAAAATCAGAGGCACAATTTGTTCCATACCAAGGGAGTTGTGAAGGAACGTTCTGTGCGCGTCATAATAGACGGAGGGAGCTGCAACAACTTGGCTAGCATGGAGATGGTGGAGAAGCTTTCTCTCACCACAAGACCACATCCACATCCTTACTACATCCAATGGTTCAACAACAGCGGCAAGGTTAAGGTAACACGTACTGTTCGTGTGCATTTTAGTATCTCTACATATGCTGATTATGTTGATTGTGATGTGGTACCTATGCAAGCATGTTCCTTCTTACTTGGTAGACCATGGCAATTTGATAAAAATTCTGTACACCATGGTAGAAACAATCACTATACTCTTGTTCATAAGGATAAAAATATTACTTTGCTTCCTATGACTCCTGATTCCATTTTGAAAGATGATATTAATAGAGCTAATAAAGCACAACAGGAGAAGAATAAGAGTGAAAATCAGATTGTGGCAAAAGAATTTGAGCAACAAATGAAGCCTAATAATAAACCATCTAGTGTTGCTTCTGAAATTAAATTGAAAAGTGCATGTTTATTTGCCACCAAATCTGATATTGATGAGCTAGATTTCAGCAAATCTGTTTGCTATGCTTTTGTGTGCAAAGAGGCATTATTTTCATTCGAGGACGTGCCTTCCTCTTTGCCTCCTGCTGTCACTAACATTTTGCAGGAGTTCGCTGACGTTTTTCCACAAGACGTGCCACCGGGATTACCGCCTATTCGAGGGATTGAGCATCAGATTGACTTAATTCCCGGTGCTTCACTGCCAAACCGTGCATCATACCGTACCAATCTAGAGGAGACGAAGGAGATTATGCGTCAAGTACAAGAGCTTCTCGACAAAGGTTATATACGCGAATCCCTTAGTCCTTGTGCTGTTCCTATTATTCTAGTGCCGAAAAAGGATGGTACATCACGTATGTGTGTTGATTGTAGAGGCATTAATAATATTACTATTCGTTATCGTCATCCTATTCCTAGGCTAGATGATATGCTTGATGAATTGAGTGGCTCTACAATATTCTCCAAAGTTGATTTGCGTAGTGGCTACCATCAAATTCGTATGAAATTGGGAGATGAATGGAAAACAGCATTTAAAACTAAGTTTGGATTATATGAGTGGTTAGTCATGCATTTTGGGTTAACTAATGCACCTAGTACTTTCATGAGATTAATGAACGAAGTTTTACGTGCTTTCATTGGACGATTTGTGGTAGTTTACTTTGATAACATATTGATTTATAGCAGATCTTTGGAAGAACATTTGGAACATTTACGTTCTGTTTTTATTGCTCTACGTGATGCACGTTTGTTTGGTAACCTTGGGAAGTGCACCTTTTGCACCGACCGAGTATCTTTTCTTGTCTATGTTGTTACTCCACAGGGAATTGAAGTTGATAAAGCCAAGATTGAAGCTATTGAGAGTTGGCCGCAGCCCAAAACGGTCAGACAAGTGAGGAGTTTTCTTGGCCTCGCTGGATTCTATAGGCGTTTTGTGAGAGATTTCAGCACCATTGCTGCACCTCTCAATGAGCTTACAAAGAAAGATGTGCCTTTTCTTTGGGGTACCGCACAGGAAGAAGCCTTCACGGTATTGAAAGATAAGTTGACACATGCTCCTTTACTCCAACTTCCTGATTTTAATAAGACTTTTGAGCTTGAATGTGATGCTAGTGGAATTGGATTAGGCGGTGTGTTATTACAAGATGGCAAACCTGTTGCATACTTTTCTGAAAAATTGAGTGGGCCTAGTCTGAATTATTCTACTTATGATAAAGAATTATATGCTCTTGTTCGGACTTTAGAAACATGGCAACATTATTTATGGCCTAAAGAATTTGTTATACATTCTGATCATGAATCTTTGAAACATATTAAAAGTCAAGCTAAACTGAATCGTAGACATGCTAAATGGGTTGAATTCATTGAGACTTTCCCTTATGTCATTAAACACAAGAAGGGAAAAGAAAATGTTATTGCTGATGCATTGTCTCGTCGCTATACTATGCTTTCACAACTTGACTTCAAAATATTTGGTTTGGAGACCATCAAAGATTAATATGTGCATGATGCTGATTTTAAAGATGTAATGCAGAATTGTAAAGAAGGAAGAATGTGGAACAAGTTTGTCGTTAACGATGGATTTGTGTTTCGTGCTAACAAGCTATGCATTCCAGCTAGCTCCGTTCGTCTTTTGTTGTTGCAGGAGGCGCATGGAGGAGGATTAATGGGACACTTTGGCGTGAAGAAGACGGAGGACGTACTTGCTACACATTTCTTTTGGCCAAAGATGAGACGGGATGTTGAGCGTTTTATTGCTCGCTGCACTACATGTCAAAAAGCTAAGTCACGACTCAATCCTCATGGTTTATATATGCCTTTGCCTGTACCTAGTGTTCCTTGGGAGGATATATCTATGGACTTTGTTTTAGGTTTACCTCGAACAAAGAAGGGGAGGGATAGCATATTTGTTGTCGTGGATAGATTCTCGAAAATGGCACACTTTATACCATGTCATAAAAGCGATGATGCTGTTAATGTTGCTGATTTGTTCTTTCGTGAAATTATTCGCTTGCATGGTGTGCCAAATACTATTGTTTCAGATCGTGATACTAAATTCTTAGCCACTTTTGGACATGTTTATGGGCTAAGTTGGGGACTAAACTGCTTTTTAGTACTACTTGTCACCCCCAAACTGATGGACAAACTGAAGTAGTCAATAGAACGTTGTCTACTATGCTTAGGGATGTTTTGAAGAATAATAAGAAAATGTGGGAGGAATGCTTGCCTCATATTGAATTTGCTTATAATCGTTCATTGCATTCTACTACTAAGATGTGCCCTTTTGAAGTTGTGTATGGTTTCCTACCTCATGCACCTATTGATTTGTTGCCTCTTCCATCTTCGGAGAAGGTTAATTTTGATGCTAAACAACGTGCTGAATTGATTTTAAAAATGCATGAGTTAACTAAGGAAAATATTGAGCGCATGAATGCTAAATATAAACTTGCTGGAGATAAGGGTAGAAAACATGTTGTGTTTGCACCTGGAGATCTTGTTTGGTTACATTTGCGTAAGGATAGATTTCCTGATTTGCGCAAATCAAAGTTAATGCCACGTGCTGATGGTCCCTTTAAAGTGTTAGAGAAAATAAATGATAATGCATATAAACTTGAGCTGCCTGCAGATTTTGGGGTTAGTCCCACTTTTAACATTGCAGATTTGAAGCCTTATTTGGGTGAGGAAGATGAACTTCCGTCGAGGACGACTTCATTTCAAGAAGGGGAGGATGATGAGGACATCAATACCATTGTTACACCCACAACCCCTACTCCTATACATACTGGACCAATTACTAGAGCTCGTGCACGCCAACTAAATTACCAGGTACTTTCGTTTCTTGGTAATGATTCTAATGTTCATGAGAATATGATGCTGCCTAAATTGAATACATTTGTTTTGCTTACAAATGAAGGGCCTAGCTTGGAGAAGGATGAACATTGGAGCAAGAACAAGCATGGAGATGATGGCATGCGCAAGGGGAACAAGAATGGAGTTACAAGTGATGATTTCAGGACTTTGAAGCCACCATAATGGGTGCATGAAGCCTTGGACGAAATATACAAGATGCCACTTCATAAATTTCGTCCCGAGGCTATTTTAGGTGCTGCGTCACCTTATTATTGGGCCAGGCCCATGTAATTTCGAAATACATAAGTATAGGCTATTTTTAGAGTCCGTATGTGTGGGGAAACAAGAGATAGGGTTGATTTCAGACCCCTCCACCAAGGGCCACGAAATTCCCCCCTCTTCCTCCATATATACTGCCCTTAGGGCATCGTTTAGACTTTGGGTTTTGTTTAGATTAAAAGTTCGCCATAGCTGCAACTTCGCGTACTTCGTTTGTGTTCAACGACCAGACAAAGGCGTCGTCACAGAACCCCACCTTGATCAATAAAGCTTTCATCTTATATTCGCAATATCCAGATTGCAATCTTAGTTTCTTGCTTGTTCTTCGTTTGCTCGCAGGAAACAGACCCTCGTGGTCAGGTTGATCGTGCTCCGGCGTGGTCAATAACCTCTCGGAGTTGGTTTAGCGATTGCTAAGGTGCGACGTCCTCGCATGTTCGTAGTCGGATCGTCAAAGTCGACTTCCACCAAAGCGATATCCATCATCTCATCGAAAGACGGGACACCTCCGCCTTTATCATATTGTTGAGGAGAATGAAGCTATGCTTGCACGTTTTCTGGGTGGATTAAATAGAGAGATTCAGACCATTCTAGACTATAAGGAGTATAGTAATATCACTCGTTTATTCCATCTTGCTTGTAAAGCTGAACGTGAAGTGCAGGATCGACAAGCATTGGGGCGAACTAACTTTGCAGGCCGACCTTCATCATAGACACCACGTGCATCTTCTACTTCAACTGCACCAGCACCTCCATCCGGTGCCACCTCCAGCCATGATACAAGAAAACAGGCACAACCACCATTATCTGCCAAGAGCGCACCTGCAGGGCCTGCACAGCGTTCTTCTTCTTCCATGGCATCAACAGGGCACACAAGTGATATTATTTGTCGTCGTTGTAAGGGAGGAGGTCATTATGCGAGAGAATGCAAATCTCCGCGTGTGATGATTGCTACCGCGGATGGTGGATATGAGTCCGCTAGTGACTATGATGAGGAGACATTGGCTCTTATTACACGTGAAGAACATGGTGGAGATGATTCTGATCATGAGACGCAATACATGGCTCCTGAAGACGCTGACAGGTATGAATGTTTAGTTGCTCAACGTGTTTTGAGTGTGCAGGTCACACAAGCTGAGCAAAATCAGAGGCACAATTTGTTCCATACCAAGGGAGTTGTGAAAGAACGTTCTGTGCGCGTCATCATAGATGGAGGGAGCTGCAACAACTTGGCTAGCATGGAGATGGTGGAGAAGCTTTCTCTCACCACAAGACCACATCCACATCCTTATTACATCCAATGGTTCAACAACAGTGGCAAGGTTAAGGTAACACGCACTGTTCGTGTGCATTTTAGTATATCTACATATGCTGATTATGTTGATTGTGATGTGGTACCTATGCAAGCATGTTCCTTATTACTTGGTAGACCATGGCAATTTGATAAAAATTCTGTACACCATGGTAGAAACAATCACTATACTCTTGTTCATAAGGATAAAAATATTGCTTTGCTTCCTATGACTCCTGATTCTATTTTGAAAGATGATATGAATAGAGCTAATAAAGCAAAACAAGAGAAGAATAAGAGTGAAAATCAGATTGTGGCAAAAGAATTTGAGCAACAAATGAAGCCTAATAATAAACCATCTAGTGTTGCTTCTGAAATTAAATTGAAAAGTGCATGTTTATTTGCCACCAAATCTAATATTGATGAGCTAGATTTCAGCAAATCTGTTTGCTATGCTTTTGTGTGCAAAGGGGCATTATTTTCATTCGAGGACGTGCCTTCCTCTTTGCCTCCTGCTATCACTAACATTTTGCAGGAGTTCGCTGACGTCTTTCCACAAGACGTGCCACCGGGATTACCGCCTATTCGAGGGATTGAGCATCAGATTGACTTAATTCCCGGTGGTTCACTGCCAAACCGTGCGCCATACCGTACCAATCTAGAGGAGACGAAGGAGATTATGCGCCAAGTACAAGAGCTTCTCGACAAAGGTTATATACGCGAATCCCTTAGTCCTTGTGCTGTTCCTATTATTCTAGTGCCGAAAAAGGATGGTACATCGCGTATGTGTGTTGATTGTAGAGGCATTAATAATATTACTATTCGTTATCGTCATCCTATTCCTAGGCTAAATGATATGCTTGATGAATTGAGTGGCTCTACAATATTCTCCAAAGTTGATTTGCGTAGTGGATACCATCAAATTCGTATGAAATTGGGTGATGAATGGAAAACAACATTTAAAACTAAGTTTGGATTATATGAGTGGTTAGTCATGCCTTTTGGGTTAACTAATGCGCCTAGTACTTTCATGAGACTAATGAACGAAGTTTTATGTGCTTTCATTGGACGATTTGTGGTAGTCTATTTTGATGATATACTGATTTATAGCAGATCTTTGGAAGAACATTTGGAACATTTGCGTGCTGTTTTTATTGCTCTACGTGATGCACGTTTGTTTGGTAACCTTGGGAAGTGCACCTTTTGCACCGACCGAGTATCTTTTCTTGGCTATGTTGTTACTCCACAGGGAATTGAAGTTGATAAAGCCAAGATTGAAGCTATTGAGAGTTGGCCGCAGCCCAAAACGGTCACACAAGTGAGGAGTTTTCTTGGCCTCGCTGGATTCTATAGGCGTTTTGTGAGAGATTTCAGCACCATTGCTGCACCTCTCAATGAGCTTACAAAGAAAGATGTGCCTTTTCTTTGGGGTACCGCACAGGAAGAAGCTTTCTCGGTATTGAAAGATAAGTTGACACATGCTCCTTTACTCCAACTTCCTGATTTTAATAAGACTTTTGAGCTTGAATGTGATGCTAGTGGAATTGGATTAGGAGGTGTGTTATTACAAGATGGCAAACCTGTTGCATACTTTTCTGAAAATTTGAGTGGGCCTAGTCTGAATTATTCTACTTATGATAAGAATTATATGCTCTTGTTCGGACTTTAGAAACATGGCAACATTATTTATGGCCCAAAGAATTTGTTATACATTCTGATCATGAATCTTTGAAACATATTAACAGTCAAGCTAAACTGAATCGTAGACATGCTAAATGGGTTGAATTCATTGAGACTTTCCCTTATGTCATTAAACACAAGAAGGGAAAAGAAAATGTTATTGCTGATGCATTGTCTCGTCTCTATACTATGCTTTCACAACTTGACTCCAAAATATTTGGTTTGGAGACCATCAAAGATCAATATGTGCATGATGCTGATTTTAAAGATGTAATGCAGAATTGTAAAGAAGGAAGAATGTGGAACAAGTTTGTCGTTAACGATGGATTTGTTTTTCGTGCTAACAAGCTATGCATTCCAGCTAGCTCCGTTCGTCTTTTGTTGTTGCAGGAGGCGCATGGAGGAGGATTAATGGGACACTTTGGCGTGAAGAAGACGGAGGACGTACTTGCTACACATTTCTTTTGGCCAAAGATGAGACGGGATGTTGAGCGTTTTATTGCTCGCTGCACTACATGTCAAAAAGCTAAGTCACGACTCAATCCTAATGGTTTATATATGCCTTTTCCTGTACCTAGTGTTCCTTGGGAGGATATATCTATGGACTTTGTTTTAGGTTTACCTCGAACAAAGAAGGGGAGGGATAGCATATTTGTTGTCGTGGATAGATTCTCGAAAATGGCACACTTTATACCATGTCATAAAAGCGATGATGCTGTTAATGTTGCTGATTTGTTCTTTCGTGAAATTATTCGCTTGCATGGTGTGCCAAATACTATTGTTTCAGATCGTGATACTAAATTTCTTAGCCACTTTTGGAGATGTTTATGGGCTAAGTTGGGGACTAAACTGCTTTTTAGTACTACTTGTCACCCCCAAACTGATGGCCAAACTGAAGTACTCAATAGAACATTGTCTACTATGCTTAGGGCTGTTTTGAAGAGTAATAAGAAAATGTGGGAGGAATGCTTGCCTCATATTGAATTTGCTTATAATCGTTCATTGCATTCTACTACTAAGATGTGCCCTTTTGAAGTTGTGTATGGTTTCCTACCTCGTGCACCTATTGATTTGTTGCCTCTTCCATCTTCGGAGAAGGTTAATTTTGATGCTAAACAACGTGCTGAATTGATTTTAAAAATGCATGAGTTAACTAAGGAAAACATTGAGCGTATGAATGCCAAATATAAACTTGTTGGAGATAAGGGTAGAAAACATGTTGTGTTTGCACCTGGAGATCTTGTTTGGTTACATTTGCGTAAGGATAGATTTCCTGATTTGCGCAAATCAAAGCTCATGCCACGGGCTGATGGTCCCTTTAAGGTGTTAGAGAAAATAAATGATAATGCATATAAACTTGAGCTGCCTGCAGATTTTGGGGTTAGTCCCACTTTTAACATTGCAGATTTGAAGCCTTATTTGGGTGAGGAAGATGAGCTTCCGTCGAGGACGACTTCATTTCAAGAAGGGGAGGATGAGGAGGACATCAATACAATTGTTACACCCACAGCCCCTGCTGCTATACATACGGGACCAATTACTAGAGCTCGCGCACGCCAACTAAATTACCAGGTACTTTCATTTCTTGGTAATGATTCTAATGTTCATGAGAATATGATGCTGCCTAAATTGGATACATTTGTTTTGCTTACAAATGAAGGGCCTAGCTTGGAGAAGGATGAACATTGGAGCAAGAACAAGCATGGAGATGATGGCATGCGCAAGGGGAACAAGAACGGAGTTACAAGTGATGATTTCAGGACTTTGAAGCCACCATAATGGGTGCATGAAGCCTTGGACGAAATATACAAGATGCCACTTCATAAATTTCGTCCCGAGGCTATTTTAGGTGCTGCGTCACCTTTTTATTGGGCCAGGCCCATGTAATTTCGAAATACATAAGTATAGGCTATTTTTAGAGTCCGTATGTGTGGGGAAACAAGAGATAGGGTTGATTTTGGACCCCTCCACCAAGGGCCACGAAATTCCCCCCTCTTCCTCCATATATGCAGCCCTTAGGGCATCGTTTAGACTTTGGGTTTTGTTTAGATTAAAAGTTCGCCATAGCTGCAACTTCGCGTACTTCGTTTGTGTTCAACGACCAGACAAAGGCGTCACAGAACCCCACCTTGATCCATAAAGCTTTCATCTTATATTCGCAATATCCAGATTGCAATCTCAGTTTCTTGCTTGTTCTTCGTTTGCTCGCAAGAAACAGACCCTCGTGGTCAGGTTGATCGTGCTCTGGCGTGGTCAATAACCTCTCGGAGTTGGTTTAGCGATTGCTAAGGCGCGACGTCCTCGCACGTTCGTAGTCGGATTGTCAAAGTCGACTGCCACCAAAGCGATATCCATCATCTTATCGAAAGACGGGACACCTCCGCCTCTATCACCTTCTAGTTCGACGACCTTGGCAATTTGACCGTGGCATCATCCACAGTGGGTGAACCAATCACTATAGCTTTAAGATGAAAGGAAAGGACTACGTATGTCAGGGATATCTAGCGACATATGCCAGGGGATGGCTTATCATGGATGGGGACATGAGTACGTTGTCGGGTCCTAGAAGCGGGACTGAGCGAGATCTAGAATGCCTACGAGTCTTACCCAGGTTTGTGGCTCTCTGTGGATATAACACCCCTAGTCCTGCTCTGCGGGGTCTCCGCATGATGACTATCATCAATAGAGTAGCTACAAGAGTGCTCCTTGAGCTGTTTCGACTAGAGGAGGAAGAAGGGCAAGGCTAGCTCTATCTCCTCTCTCTGTATGTGGGTGTATGTTGGTTAGGGTCCATAACCCTTTGCATGGATGAGCCTGGGGGGTTCATATAGGCCTACCCCCAGGGGTACAATGGTAATTCGGCCGGGTGTAGGGCCCGGGCGTCAGTGTCTTTGAGCGCCGGCTTCTCTGCCGGCTGCTGGGCCCGCCTCTTGGTGGGTCCCGCTAGCTGCCGTGAACTCCAACGACATGTAGGGCCCACCGGCCGCGGGCCATACTGGCTGCTTTCTATGGTAGCTCCGTCCTTGGTGACCAAGGCTTTGTCGGGGGGCGCATGGCTACAGTCCCGCCGCTTGGCAGGCACTTACTGTAGCCACGCCCCGTCTATTCGGATTAATGGTGCGCGGACTCCGAGGGAAGGGGAGGGCCGCCTTCTGGGAGTCGGCCCGGCCTTAAGGCCGCCTGCTCGGGGCGCGCCGTCTTCTAGGTGCCCACGGACAGGTAGGGCCCGCCGCCTGTGGGCCGTACCGACCTCCCATCATGGGAGCATGGCTCGTGCTAACGTAGGTCGTGTCGTGGACCGCGTGGCAACAGTGCTGCGCCGGACGAGGGGTGTCCGCTTGGTACACCCGCACTGTAGCCATGCTCGTCCTGGATTCGGGGGTGGCAGGTTATACTTTAGCCACTCCCCGTCTCATCGTACTAAATGGGTGCAAACTTTAAGGCGGCGCGGGGCCGCCTGCTGGGTGTCGGCTCTATGAGGCCGCCTGTTGGGGGGGAAGTCGTCTTCTAGCAGCCGGCCCGTTGGACCAGCCAGCCCAAGGAGTCGGCCTTTCACCGGAAAGGTGTGAGGGGCACAGCTAGCCCAGATGTCTTGAAATACCATGGGGTGCTGATGAGGCTACCCGTGGTCAATCCCTCCGACAACATACTACGACCTATGTCTCCAAGCCAAGTGATCGCCGACAAGCAAGCAAACAACCATCATGGATAAAGTAGTGAGAGAGCGAACCACCAAAAAGAGAGTGAGCGCCACAAGCCCGAATTGAGTGCCTCCACGATGAGCGACAAGAAAAACTTAGTCCTATTTGCCACCAAAAGTGAGATGAGAGAAGTGTGTGAGAACCCATCAAGTTTTATGCACTATGTCCTTTTGTGCAAGGACGAGGCAACAAAAGCTAACACCTCTCACAATCTACCTTTAGTGTTGTCTTCTCTATTGCGGGAATTCCAAGATGTTTTCCCCGATGATCTACCTCCAGGACTACCTCCACTACGAGGCATTGAACACTAAATCGACCTCATCCCCGGAGCACCTCTTCCTAACAAGGCTACATATCGCGTCAACCCCGAGGAAACCAAGGAGATCCAACGGCAAGTTCAACAACTCATCGACGACGACCATGTACGAGAAATCTTGAGCCCATGTGCTATACCGGTAATCCTTGTTCCCAAGAAAGATGGTACATATCGCATGTGTTCCGATTGTCGTCCTATCAATGCTGTCACTGTCCGCTATAGATATCCTATTCCTCGCCTTGATGACATGCTAGATGAGCTTAGCGGAGCCACCATTTTCTCTAAAATTGATCTTAAAAGTGGCTACTATCAAATACGCATCCAAAAAGGTGATGAATGGAAAACCGCTTTCAAAACCAAGTTTGGCTTGTATGAATGGTTGGTCATGCCAATGGTTTTATCCGAAGCACCCGACACCTTTATGCGTGTGATGCATTTTATTCTTCGCCCTTACATTGGCGTATTTATTATGGTCTATTTTGATGATATTCTTGTATTTAGCGAATCTCTCAAAGATCATGTCACCCGTCTTAGAACCGTTTTGCAAACTCTTAGAAAAGAGCGCCTTTGTGCTAATATAGACAAATGCCTTTTTGGTGTTGATAAGCTCGTTTTCTTGGGTTTGTTTGTGTCTTCTAATGGTGTTCATGTAGATGAATCTAAGATTGGAGCTATTAAAACTTGGCCCCAACCAACAAATGTGCAACAAGTGCGTAGTTTTCTTGGCTTAGCCGGATTTTATCGCCGTTTTGTGAAGGATTTTAGCACCATCGCTTTACCTTTGCATGCCTTGAGTAAGAAAAACGCACCTTTTGTTTGGGGACCATATCAAGATACCACATTCAATGAACATAAGAATTTGCTTACACATGCCCCTTTGCTTGCACTACCCAACTTTGATAAACCATTTGAGATACATTGTGATGCTAGTGGGTACGACATAGGAGGTGTGTTGATGCAAGAGAAGCGCCCCATAGCTTACTTCAGTGAAAAACTTTTTGGAGCGCAACTTAACTACCCCATCTATGACAAAGAAATATATGCTTAACTACCCCAAAACCCATCCAAACCCCCTCCATCCTCTCGGCCGTTTGATCACGACCGTGGCCGAAAACCGCACCTCATTTGGACTCTCCTAGCTCCCTCTATCTATAAATAGGTGCACCCCTCCGAAATTCGCGGTCCAGAAACCCTAGCCCCGCTCCTCCGCGCCGCCGGACACGTCCACTCCGGCCGGACGCGTCTGCCACCGCCACCGCGCCTATCGCCGCCTGACACGTGGCGCGCCCGCCGCCCCCGCACCACCGGCCTACCTGGCCCGTGCGTGGCCCCTGCGGCCCGTCTTCCGCCGTCGCCGCCCGATCCGGCTTCTCCATCGCGCGCCGCCCGTCACCTCCACCGCCCTGCCGCCAGCGCTCCGCCGCCCCGCTCGGCGGCCAGCGCTGCCGCCTCCTTGCCGCTCCACCGCTCGCCGGTCGGCGCACCTCGGCGCGCCGCCCCGCGCGTCCGTCGTCCGGTGCCTCTCCCGGATCCGGTTATCCCGCGAGCGCTGCCGTCCAGCTCCGGCGAACCCCTCCATCTCCGGTGACCTCCATCCCCGACGAACCTCATTTCCCGCGCCTCAAATCTGGATCCAGAGAGGGTTGAACCCAAAATTCCCTCTAAGTCATTTTTTTCTACTTCCTAAATTATTTTTCATCGCATCATAACTCCGGATCCGTAGCTGCGTTTTGCGCGTGTGATATATCAAAATGTTCGTAAGGATGCCCTCTTCATTTTGTTCCATTGCACCATGCTTGTTTGAGTCCATCTTGATGACCAAATTGCTGTTGTGAGAGTGCTATAAAATGTTAGTTCATGTTTCTTAACAGATCTTGAGCATTTGTCATTTTTACCATGATTATTGTGTGCTGCATATGAGCATGAGCTCTACATGTGTTTTGGGCTATGCCATGCCATCTTTACAGGGGTGTATGCCATGTATTTTTGTGATCAATGTGGTGACTAGCACATGCATGCAAAGTAACTCTCGTGATGTTGCTGATTTCAGGGACTTAGAATTTCACCAAGTTTTTTCCTTGATGTTATTTGTATGCCATGTATTGATGAGGACATCAATACAATTGTTACACCCACAGCCCCTGCTGCTATACATACTGGACCAATTACTAGAGCTCGTGCACGCCAACTAAATTACCAGGTACTTCCGTTTCTTGGTAATGATTCTAATGTTCATGAGAATATGATGCTGCCTAAATTGGATACATTTGTTTTGCTTACAAATGAAGGGCCTAGCTTGGAGAAGGACGAACATTGGAGCAAGAACAAGCATGGAGATGATGGCATGCGCAAGGGGAACAAGAACGGAGTTACAAGTGATGATTTCAGGACTTTGAAGCCACCATAATGGGTGCATGAAGCCTTGGACGAAATATACAAGATGTCACTTCATAAATTTCGTCCCGAGGCTATTTTAGGTGCTGCGTCACCTTATTATTGGGCCAGGCCCATGTAATTTCGAAATACATAAGTATAGGCTATTTTTAGAGTCCGTATGTGTGGGGAAACAAGAGATAGGGTTGATTTCGGACCCCTCCACCAAGGGCCACGAAATTCCCCCCTCTTCCTCCATATATACAGCCCTTAGGGCATCGTTTAGACTTTGGTTTTGTTTAGATTAAAAGTTCGCCATAGCTGCAACTTTGCGTACTTCGTTTGTGTTCAACGACCAGACAAAGGCGTCACAGAACCCCACCTTGATCAATAAAGCTTTCATCTTATATTCGCAATATCCAGATTGCAATCTTAGTTTCTTGCTTGTTCTTCGTTTGCTCGCAGGAAACAGACCCTCGTGGTCAGGTTGATCGTGCTCCGGCGTGGTCAATAACCTCTCGGAGTTGGTTTAGCGATTGCTAAGGCGCGACGTCCTCGCACGTTCGTAGTCGGATCGTCAAAGTCGACTTCCACCAAAGCGAAATCCACCATCTCATCGAAAGACGGGACACCTCGCCTCTATTAAGTGGTATCAGATTTCCAGGTTGCTCGGTGAGATTTTACAGTTTTTCGTAGTTTAGATCGAGTCTGTTCTTCATACCTATAGTCCACGAAAAAGCCACAAAAAAAATTAGGGTTAGTTCATCAAATCCGAACCAATCTGAGCCTTGCATAATCTTTTTAGGGTTTTGCTTTGTTGAATTTGCGGTTGCATCGTCGTGTCTAGTTGCTGGTCTTAGAGTCTAGTCTTTTAGAGTTTCGAGTTCTGGTCATAAGTTGTCACGCCGCCGCCGCACCATCATCATCGCCCCTGCCATCTACCACCACCGCACCGAATCCGTATCCATATACCACCACCAATCCGTGTCCATATACCACCACCGATCCATATCCATATACTACCACCGCTACTACCACCGCTGCCATATACCACCACCATATGTCCACCACCAATCCGAGTTCTTTGCTTATTAGGTTTGTTTTCGGGATCCATCTAGATTCCGATTCGTGTTTCCTTGCCGGAGTAGGTTTCGGAAAAAAAAGAGTCGGGTAGCCACGCTCCGTTTAGGCCCAAAATTTTTCGAAAACGCATTTTTCGAAAAAATTTCTGGCTATCCTATTTTTAGGTGTTTCTGAGTGCTTTGAGACAGGTGCCATTATAGGAAGTTTTTTTTGACCCGTTTCCAGTTTTTGGGTCCGGGCAGTCGAAAAAAAAAATTTGGTCGAAAAAATTTCGTGCCCATCCTGTCAGTTTGAGCTAGGAAGAGTTTTGAGACACTCACCATTATAGTGATTTTTCGCAAAAAAAAAAGCAGCGCAAAAAAGAAAGAGCGCAAAAAAAAAGAGCGAAAAAAAAAATTAGAGTGTGCTTTTCCCTTGTTTACGTGCCGCGCCGTGATTTTGTTAGTGTTCTAGGCTCGCGTCTCTAGCACAGTCTAGCCTAGGACCAGCACAGTACCGTCGTTGAGCGTTTATTCAACTTTGCATCTCTGAATTGATTATTGCTGACCCTTTTTGCTACCATATTATAAGCCTTCCCAGCTCCACATACATCTACGTCGTGCGTTTGACTCTCCCTGGTAATCGCTCTATCCAAGCTTTGAGAGTTTTTGACTACAACGGTTGCCGATCACCGCCTGCTGCTGGGTAAGAACTGGTAAGAATTTGAGATTTGCTTGACGGATTTGTGACACCCACCACCACCACTTGTTCGTAGTCTGTAGGATCATATTCTTGTGTGTTTATATTGCTGCTAACCATGCCAGGATCACAAGCCGACGAGATTGACTGGGAGAATTTATCGAACAAGGAGCTTCATGATAAGTTTCAGCAAATGATGACTGAACAGGTGCAAGATGTGCTGAACAATTTTGAAGAGGCCATGGAGAAGATCACTGGCCTTGAGAAGACGTTCGAAACAAAGCTCGATAACAAGTTTAATGAATTGCTCGCGCGTCTTCCACCACCACCACCCGCTGCACCTAACGCACCTCTCCAACAACAACAACGACTACCTCCACGTCGCGAAACAGACCTCCGCCGAGCAAGCCGTGTTCCTCTTGCGTTTGGCCAAACTGTTGGTGCTGTTGTTGATACTTCTGTGGCTCCTGCTGCTGATGCGGAGGAGGATGCTTATGTGGGAGATTATGAGGATGAGGTTGATCAAAATCAGCACTACATGCAGCCACCTGTACCACCACCAGCAGGTCGACCTCAGGTATATATTCGTAATGGTAGGCCTGCACCACCACCTCAGGTACGAGATGATGTCCATATTCCTAAACTGAAATTGAATATTCCACCATTTGAGGGTAGATATGTTCCTGATATATATCTTACTTGGGAGTTAGAAACTGAACAACGATTTACATGTTTACAATATCCTGAGGAGAGACGAGTTGCTGCTGCTGTTTGTGCTTTCACTAGTTTTGCATGTGTATGGTGGTCTGAACATTGTAGATTATATCCTATTCCAACTACTTGGGCTGCTTTGAAAACTGCTATGCGTACGCGTTGGGTTCCACCATATTATCAACGTGAATTGCTTCAAAAATTGCAGCGTTTAAGACAAGGGAAAAATTCTGTAGAAGAATATTATCAGGAATTACAAACTGGCATGATTAGATGTGGTATTGTTGAGGAGAATGAAGCTATGCTTGCACGTTTTCTGGGTGGATTAAATAGAGAGATTCAGACCATTCTAGACTATAAGGAGTATACTAATATCACTCGTTTATTCCATCTTGCTTGTAAAGCTGAAGGTGAAGTGCAGGATCGACAAGCATTGGGGCGAACTAACTTTTCTGCAGGCCGACCTTCATCATGGACACCACGTGCATCTTCTACTTCAACTGCACCAGCACCTCCATCCGGTGCCACCTCCAGCCGTGATACAAGAAAATAGGCACAACCACCATTATCTTCCAAGAGCGCACCTGCGGGTCCTGCACAGCGTTCTTCTTCTTCCATGGCATCAACAGGGCACACAAGTGATATTATTTGTCGTCGTTGTAAGGGAGGAGGTCATTATGCGAGGGAATGCAAATCTCCGCGTGTGATGATTGCTACCGCGGATGATGGATATGAGTCCGCTAGTGACTATGATGAGGAGACATTGGCTCTTATTACACGTGAAGGACATGGTGGAGATGATTCTGATCATGAGACGCAATACATGGCTCCTGAAGACGCTGACAGGTATGAATGTTTAGTTGCTCAACGTGTTTTGAGTGTGCAGGTCACAGAAGCTGAGCAAAATCAGAGGCACAATTTGTTCCATACCAAGGGAGTTGTGAAGGAACGTTCTGTGCGCGTCATAATAGACGGAGGGAGCTGCAACAACTTGGCTAGCATGGAGATGGTGGAGAAGCTTTCTCTGACCACAAGACCACATCCACATCCTTACTACATCCAATGGTTCAACAACAGCGGCAAGGTTAAGGTAACACGTACTGTTCGTGTGCAGTTTAGTATCTCTACATATGCTGATTATGTTGATTGTGATGTGGTACCTATGCAAGCATGTTCCTTATTACTTGGTAGACCATGGCAATTTGATAAAAATTCTGTACACCATGGTAGAAACAATCACTATACTCTTGTTCATAAGGATAAAAATATTACTCTGCTTCCTATGACTCCTGATTCCATTTTGAAAGATGATATTAATAGAGCTAATAAAGCACAACAGGAGAAGAATAAGAGTGAAAATCAGATTGTGGCAAAAGAATTTGAGCAACAAATGAAGCCTAATAATAAACCATCTAGTGTTGCTTCTGAAATTAAATTGAAAAGTGCATGTTTATTTGCCACCAAATCTGATATTGATGAGCTAGATTTCAGGAAATCTGTTTGTTATGCTTTTGTGTGCAAAGAGGCATTATTTTCATTCGAGGACGTGCCTTCCTCTTTGCCTCCTGCTGTCACTAACATTTTGCAGGAGTTCGCTGACGTTTTTCCACAAGACGTGCCACCGGGATTACCGCCTATTCGAGGGATTGAGCATCAGATTGACTTAATTCCCGGTGCTTCACTGCCAAACCGTGCACCATACCGTACCAATCCAGAGGAGACGAAGGAGATTATACGTCAAGTACAAGAGCTTCTCGACAAAGGTTATATACGCGAATCCCTTAGTCCTTGTGCTGTTCCTATTATTCTAGTGCCGAAAAAGGATGGTACATCACGTATGTGTGTTGATTGTAGAGGCATTAATAATATTACTATTCGTTATCGTCATCCTATTCCTAGGCTAGATGATATGCTTGATGAATTGAGTGGCTCTACAATATTCTCCAAAGTTGATTTGCGTAGTGGCTACCATCAAATTCGTATGAAATTGGGAGATGAATGGAAAATAGCATTTAAAACTAAGTTTGGATTATATGAGTGCTTAGTCATGCCTTTTGGGTTAACTAATGCACCTAGTGATGAGGACATCAATACAATTGTTACACCCACAGCCCCTGCTGCTATACATACTGGACCAATTACTAGAGCTCGTACACGCCAACTAAATTACCAGGTACTTTCGTTTCTTGGTAATGATTCTAATGTTCATGAGAATATGATGCTGCCTAAATTGGATACATTTGTTTTGCTTACAAATGAAGGGCCTAGCTTGGAGAAGGATGAACATTGGAGCAAGAACAAGCATGGAGATGATGGCATGCGCAAGGGGAACAAGAACGGAGTTACAAGTGATGATTTCAGGACTTTGAAGCCACCATAATGGGTGCATGAAGCCTTGGACGAAATATACAAGATGCCACTTCATAAATTTCGTCCCGAGGCTATTTTAGGTGCTGCGTCACCTTATTATTGGGCCAGGCCCATGTAATTTCGAAATACATAAGTATAGGCTATTTTTAGAGTCC